>NC_039283.1:7023636-7323636 GCF_003368295.1 Carassius auratus
ACCAAAGTAACTAACACAAAATAAATAAAAACTAACATGAAACAAACTTGTGATGTGTCTCTGTCAATATACTCTGTTTGCATGAAAGCTGTTCAATTTTTTCCCCACTTTAAAGTTTATTTTGTGCAATAATTTTAGCAATCATGATTTACCAAAAATGTAATAACCTTACTAGTTAAACAGATATTTATGTGAGCATCAATCATTGCAATTACATTTCTTTATTACAAGTATTCAGACTTATTTTTGCACTTACACAGATTTAATACATTTAAAAGTCTGTTTCAAAAAAGTAAATGAAAAAATATATTTATACACATTACTAAAATAAAATTTAACAAAAAAAAATGTAAAATCATTAAATTATATAAATAGCTTAATATAAAGAAATAGTTAAATGGTTCTGTGGGAGTCATCGTTTATGACAATGCAAAAATGAAAAAGGCACATTTGTTTGAGTTGTGGTTTGCTACTTGTTTAAAAAGCAGAAAGACAGAAAATGTCTTTTTCAGCTGTGACTAATAACTAGCTTGAAGAGAGCTACTCCAATCATTATGAAAACAGTCAAGCATTAATTCAAACTTGACTGTTTTTATAACAACTAGAGTAAAAGTGCATCAACATTAGAGCGTAAAAGACAGAATCTCAAGTGCCTCATTTCCCCCCTGTAGTGAAGAGGCAAATTAGGAAAAAAAAAACATCCGCTTACAAAATGATCCTTTTAGAGTTCAGCTCACCATTTAGGATTACTGGAAGCTGCTCTTCAAATTTTCTAGTCTGTTTTAGATAATTATAGTTAGGAGTTCAAGGGGTATTAAGGGAATAAAATAGATGACATTTTTCACAGGCTTTCAGGAGGCGCATGTTAAAGCACCCCATTTAGAGATAATGCTGAGTAATACCGCAAAGGTATTACTTTTTAAAGAAAATTAATTTGACAAACCCATCTCATGTGACTTAATGGCTTTGAGTTTTATCAGAAATATAAAGTGTTGAATTGGTTTAGGGGTGAACCGTGTGTCTGTACCTGTGCCAGACCGGCGGCGGCGGCTGCAGCCTCGATCGGCGTCTGATTGGGCAGTAGCTGTGGATTCTCTGCAGTGCAGGTCATCTGATGTGCAAGCACTTCCTCTAGAGTAGGAAACTCCTGATAACAGGGAAAGCACATGTACACCGAAGAGGACTCCATGGCTGCTGGAAACACACAAGAATATGTTTAAGTAAAAAAAGAATACATGTTTATATAAAGACAAGTGATGAAAACATTGGACTAAAGATAAAATATTAAAGGTTTAAATGTTTGATTGACTCCAACAACAGCGCCCTCTTTTGATGCAACAGAGAACATACAACTCCCACTGGACCTAGTCATATGAAGACATTAAAAATGATTTAGCACTTAACATTCATTTCACAATAAGAGATAAAGGTGACTGTTAGATGCAGCATTTTTTTGACAACATTATTGTATGTAATTGAGATAATTTTGTGAAAGTCATCATTTATTGAAGTGACAGACAGGAAATGGAAGGATGGAATGTTTTAATGAAGAGAGGAGGTTGAGAGTAAAATAACAGATATTCCGTGGCAGATGGCAAGTGAAATGTCCTTACAGCACGTTATCAGTGTTAACATGAGGGGGCTGAGCTTTACATGACGTGCACACTGTGGCAAAACAAAGCCACACTCATTAGTTTCACTCTGCATAATTTATCAAGACGGCACAAAAGACCTCACCTAACAATTACAGCTGAAATATCGAAGAACAAGCTTAAATAGGAGTATCAAGTCCATCCTGGCAACCATAAACATGCTATTTAAAATGGTAAACAGAAGCAAAGCTGCACAACAAAATCTGGATATGAAATGACTCCTTTTACTAGAAGGAAACATTTGATGTCAGTATATAACATGGTTCACATGTTTTATTTCTTCAGTGATACTTACAGATTGTGTGTTTGACCAATGTTTGTCACCAATATTCACACTTTTCTACATAAGAAGCTTTTGGTTCTTCAATTTCAGGTCATAAATATATTTTAAAAAAATGCATCGGGGCAGCTCTCTAAACATATCACATGTAAATTAATTTGAGAATTATTTAATTATATTTAATAATTATTGTGTTACACTGTATTATATATATGTATATACTTTTAACATCCATTCATCCTTAAATTGTAACAGAAATGCATGACACAGTACATTAAACTAAAACATTTTTACTTGTTATTTATATTACTTTTAAGTAATATTGTTTTTAAAAGTATAATTTAATTTTGTGCCATAATTATTCTTATTTACATAATTTTCTACATTATTCCAGATTCCGAAAATAAAAGATTTTACTTTAGAAATTACATTTTGAAATACTCTTAATCAGACTACACTTACATTTTATTGATTACGTGATTATATATTATAGCAATTTTACATATTATAGCAATGTTATAGCACGATAGCAATAATTTTTCAATAACCTATTGATTCGCCCCAATTCCTCTTTTCTTTTCTTTTTATATCTTTTAAATGATCCTTTCTAAAATAGACTACCACTTACATACATTCAGAAAGTTTTGTGGACATTCATACAAAGACCACTCACTAGTCGGGCGACTACACAGCATTTGACCACTGGACCAAAAAAAAAAGAAAAAAAAAAATGTAATTGTAAGCGTTTTCTCAACATTTCAACAATGCATCACCTACTGAGGAACACATTAATATTTATTAGGATAAATAACTCTGTAGGTTATTTTTAACCATGTATTACTATGTCTTTGGAAGGCTTTTGTCTTTCAAACACATTAAAATGCACAAATTCAAGTTATTTCTTATTTAAATGTCATGTAATAATACATAGATTCCCAAACTGTTTTTGTCAGCCGAATCTCTTTCACCTAATATGTTTATTTGAAGTACCCCTGAGATTTTAAGGTAATGAGTTAATAATTAAGCAGCATGTTTGCATGTTCAGGTTCTCTGACATTGGTTAATGGTCACGTGACATGCAGGTAAACAAATTACTTAATTTTATTTTTTTGCAAGCTTTTTTATTGTGATTGTTTTTATTTGAAAATCATTTCTTTTAATTTCACATTTTTATGATTTCATTATTAGCTTTTCATTAAACTCGTCCTGCAGTTCCTCCAGGACCCCCAGTTTGAGAAACCTTCTAATGTTATGATTAGTGAACTTCATTAACAAGAAATGTTGCATTTTTATATCAATATGGTGTAACAAGGTTATCCTATTTAAATCACTATGATAAACTAATTAGGTCAAAAGTAATCTAAAAGTAATCAAAAATAAGTATGTAATGGATTACGTTACATTTTTGTCATGTAATTTGGAATCAATAACCGATTACAATTGTCAAGTAATCTACCCAGCTCTGCTAAAATATTACTGCTGTTATTTATAATGCATATTGTGTTGTTATAGTTTTGCCTACAAATTAAATTCACTAATGCATTCTAGGCACGATTACGGTTAAAACACAGACATAAAATATATGAACAACGGTTTCGCATTTCGGCCATGCCATACGACACTTATAAACAAAAGCAAATTTTTGGTGAAACAGAGCAACCTTTTGTAGCTTATTGGCCGACTTTGGACTTTGCTGCAGACATAGTTATTAGTGTATTATTATTATTAACGTTACTTAAAATATATTAGTCTGTCAGTATCGGTTGTTTAATGACAGATGTTACACTGGGAAGGATGTCAAGAGAAAGAGAAGGTCCCAGCTGCACCCGACAGGCTAATCAGCTAACAACAGTTAGCCATCAGCTCAATTAGCGGGCTCTGCTAGCCTGCTAGCCGGGTGCACCAACTTCCTTTTTCTGAACAACGGTAAATATGTGAAAGATATTTACAGATCCACAGTCACTGGTTTATTGATAGTTATATGTTCAAAGCGCAGCCGCTATGGGTGCCTGGTCGCGCTCAAACACTGAACACATAACGGGCGAGAGAGAAGCGTCGAAGAAGGGCAGCACGCGCTTCTTCGGTGGTAGTTTTGCGGAATCCGCCCGTTAGCAAAGGGCGAATGTCTCCCCCAGTCGAGTCTCCGAGACGACAGGTACTGCTTAATTACAGGAACTGTAGATAACCTTGGATTGGTCCCAAGAGAACACTGCTCCCGTATGATAAAATAAACAACTCACCGATTATGGCCTTCTCCTTTCGTAGCTGTCAGAAATGTTATTAGGAACGTCTCAACAAACCGCGACGTCATTGGTCCGCTGCACTTTTTTAAGTCCGCCAATAGAATTCCACTGGAGTCAAGCGTGCTTGCAAAAACACGTCATTTATGGTTTAACATCAGATAAGACATTACGAATCAGTTAAGTATTAATGCTGTGAAAATTATCGATAATACATTTTTATATAAGAAAATAATGTAGAACCAGATTACTACCTAAATGCAAACCTTCTAGGAATTCGTTATATGATCAGATTGAATGGAATTTACCCAGTAATCCCGTTTTTTTTCTGTTCCTTTTATGGTATTATGAATGTAATTGATAATAATTGAAAACACTGTGAGCCTCTATATGTGAATGTTGTTACTGTTCTTGTGCAATAAAAAAAATCAAGAAAGACGTATTAATAGGCCCAGCTTATTATTTAGTTTATATATATATATATATATATATATATATATATATAGGCCTATGTGTGTGTGTGTGTGTTTATAATGTATGTATATATATATATATATATATGTAATAATCATGATGTACCCTTTTACATTTATACAATTAAAAGTTTATAGCCACTTACAGAAGTTTTTTAAAGTTAAATAAATAACTTATTAATTGGAGGACAATCACATATGTAGGACTATATTAGATGGAAAATATTAGTCCTTTGGTCAAATATCAAGTGAAAAGTGTACATTTCATTAATATGCCATATAGCAGCCTTACATAATCCATTTAGTTCACATGTACAGCAGATCAAAATCTCTGATAAATAAACAAAACATTTTCATCACCTGTCTCTAAGTCTAAAAGTTAAGGTGCTTTGCAATTCTTTTAGACAAAGGAATTTCTAGGTAATGAGGGATGAGATTACAGATGTAAACACCCTATTAGTATTCATTGTATGACGGCTCAGTGGCTTACAGAGTAATCAAACGTATGGTTATTTTACTTCTAGAATGAATGAAATAGTGGCCACAAGGGGTAGGCCTATTGTTTGTCATACAATTCTAATGACGGCACACTATATTGCTAAAAAAGTTAATTCATTAATAACGTGAAAGCGATGGACAAAAGACAGTAGCGTTACACCTTTTCGAAAAGATAAATGTAACATCTTCATCTGTGGACCTGAATAAAAATCAATGCAGTGTGATTAGACTGAAAATAATGATCTTGAGGTCAAACCAACACAAACAACAGTAACATTTTTTTTCATGATTTAATCTCATCTCCACCCTATATTCTGAGATCATTTACAAACGCTATTACCTCGTCAGTGTGTGAAGAGAGGACAACAGATACTTCCTAAACCTCCTGATCAGTTTAAACACATAGCTGTACTGAATTGAAAGTCTACTCAGAATCAAACATCAGGTGGCACTATTCTTTAAATGTCAGGGAATGCAAATGCAAGAAGGAATCTCAAAATTGTGACCTTCACCTGAAGCTATGAGTTGAGAGGAAAATAAAGCAACTGAATTTTGAAAGACGTTCAGATTCGGAATCAATGAGGACCCCCCCACTCATGATCGAAAACACTGGGTGTCTCCAACCCTAATCTGCCCTTGACAGCATTTTAGTTATTCTCTCCCATTTGAAAAAAAAAACAACACCTAAAATTTTTATTTTTAGTCAGAATGTTATGCAATGTAGTATTTCATACCTAATATTCAGAAGCATTTCTTTCAAACCTATTTTCAGTTTTGAATGGCAGCTTACATTTGGCACCATCAGTGTTTTCAGTCCTTTTGAATATCTTTCCATTAAATCCTAAACCTCCACAATTCATTAATCCATTTCATGTGCCATTTTAAATACTTTTTTTGGCCCTTAATAAAAAAAATAAATAATAATAATTAATGCATAAACAATTGTATAATCCAACTGGTAAATATACAATTTAACCCACGGAGACATTTTCTAACTTTAATATTGAGTTTATTATTTATACCAACAAACAAAAACAGTTTATCTCTCCCTCTCTCTCCCTTTAACCGTTCATCTTTTGACTGATGGGCCGAGCAGCCTGTGTGTGGTAGTGTGCACCTGCCCTCTCCAGAACATTCCGTCAGACGATATTCCAGAGTTGAGATATGAACATTACACCAAATGACATCATCGCACACACAAACCCCTCCCCCATCAGATTGTTAAAACCAGAATCAGACAGCAATACAATAAATAAAAGGATCAGAATTAACACTGATGAGGAGGGGGAAGGGCGGGCAGGCAGGAGGGTGAGCGGGCGGACGACGAGAGAGAGAGAGAGTAAGAGACAGAGAGATCAGGTAAAAACTCAATTTTGTTCAGTTTCGTCTTTCTCCCCGGATGCAGGATGAGGTTGGATGAAATGTTATATACAGTTGTGTTTTGATGGGATAGGAGGATGGAAAGAGGGAGGGGCGAGAGAGAGAGAAAGAGATCGAGAGATCTAATTACAAGGACAACAGAATAACAATAACAAAATAAAAGGATCATGGCATTTACATATTAGCAATGAGAGAGGAGGAAATAGGAAGGATGGAAGAAGGGAAAGACAAACAGCTCCAGTCTCATTTGCTAAGTGTTCAAGGTGTGTGTGTGTGGGCTCATGTATCAATGTGTCTTTTGGATGTGCATCCACTAAATCCACATTTAAATGGCAATGCCGATGTATATAAACACACACACACGGCGTACACTCTGTAATACATAACTGTAATCAATTAAAACCGCTAACACAGCTATTGATGGGACTGACCTACCAGTTATGTGTGTGCATGCACAAAAACAAACAATAGTGAGCACGTTTTTATAATGAAACGTACAAAAGACCCAGATAAACCCTGCCTCAACTTCTCCAAATATCTAAATATTCTCCGTAAAAGAAATTAAAACACAAGAGTGTGCAGTGATCACTTAAAATTGACATTCGCACATTTTAAGACACCCATTTTCATCTCCGTTAGGAGAAAAAGCACATCTCGACGCACAAACAGTGACATCTCACGCTCGCTGCTTCATAAAACACATCGCAGTCCTTGCTTCTGCACAAGAACTCCTAAAGAAAGCTAAAATGTATTACGTTAAGAACAAAATGACATTTAAATGAGCTTGACATCTCATATCATTGTTTAAAGGTCAAATGGGTGGCACCAGAGGCAGAGAGCAGTAACTGTGCGGTGCTCTTCCTGCCACTAGGGGCCACGTGTGCCCTAAGCGGCCCTTCACAGACTTTAAACCTAAATATGACAGTCATCATATTAAAAAAAAATCACCCTCATTATCTCCTCCTGTGATGATTGATGTAATTAATCTGGGCATCACACACTTCTTCCATCATGGGAGAACATGACCACACATAACACGAGATGACAAGAGCGTGTTTGTGAGAGAGACTGTTTGGAGCTGCTTTTGGGAAGGAGAGAGGAATGAGAAAGAAGGGATGAGGAGAGAGGGCTGACAAAGTCGCAGTAATGCCAAGGTAACAATTAGGTGTTGTTGCTCAGGGGTCCCGGTGCGGAGCTAGACTGGACTGGACCGTCTGAACCGCTGCCCTCTGCAAGACACACAAACATAACATGGAGTTAAAAATACTGCAGGCCATGTGGATTCACAAATTCATACGGATTGACAGAAAGGCTAAAGCAAAGGCATTGGTATGTATGGGCGATCAGTACCGTGTGAGGCAGGTGTCGTCTGCGAGCGAGCATGGGGAGGAATGAGAATGGAGTTCAACTGTGGTTGGATAGACAGCTCTGTGGGGGGGATCAAAGACGACAAAGTTAGCCATCACTATCTAAATGTGTCAAAACCCTAAATAGCTTTTTACTTTCTCGAATTACAAGCAGCAAAATTAATACCTTCTGAGTTTCCTAAAAGCCAACATATGATGCACAGGTTTTGACAAGCTCAAGAAAAAGCAAAGTTGAATTACAAAACGTACCAATTTACCCACTATTTGCAGAGCTCCAGACCTCCAAAAAAAAAAGGATAGGGGAACAACTGGCTTTTAAAAGACACTGTTTTTTTAGCTGGCAAATTACAGAATCAATCAACATAGATGGTGCTGGCATTTTACTTAAGTTCACTTTTCTGTATTTAATTTCAAACTCTGCCATCGGTGTAAGTGTGCAGTACATTGTTCCAATAGGCACTAGAAGTATAATACACTGAGTGCACTTCAGCTCATTGAATAGCAAGTTTATAGTACCAGTTATATGTGTCTACTAAAATATATATATAGACATATACACTAGGGGTGTAACGGTTCACAAAATTCACGGTTCAGTTCGATACGATTCACTGGTGTCTCGGTTCGGTAAGTTTCGGTATGTTTTAGATACAGCAAAAAGAAAAAAAATTGGCAGATACATTTCCTTGATTTAGAAAAAAATATTAAAACTAACAACGTATGTTTTTTTTTTTTTTTTTTACATTGAACAATGATGGAGCTATTCTTTACCCATCTTCTATGGTGTTTTCTTAGCAGCATACTGTATAAAACAAAAACAGCTCCTTAAAAAAAAAAGAAAATGTTATATTGTTGTAGTAGTTATGAACAAATACAAAGATGTAACTTTTTATATGGAACTCTATAACTCTTTATATTAGGGATGTCAAATTTCGATTATTTCCATGATCGATCGTCGTTTAAATTAACGATCAATTAATCGATTAATCGTTAACCATAATACTGCAAAATGCGTCTATTGCAGGCACCCAGTCAGCGGTATGACAGGATGTGTAAAAGCCACACACACACACACACACACACACACAAAACGCTTTCTCACTTGAATTAAAGAGGTTTTAGTCTGAATAAAATGCTAGTAGCAGGATTATAAAATGAATAGATGCGATTATGATCATTTGATAAAATGAAGAGAGCGCGCCATACTTTTGAGGTCATTTTACTTTGTTGACAGTTTCCAATCCCGCACGGAGAACGCTGAACGCGCCTCTTTAAATGGTTTTGTGGTGCTCGTTGTTGCATTTTAAAGCACAATTGCAATGTTTTCAACTGACATTATTGTATTTAAAATAAAATTATCCGAAATGTGGAGCGCGTGTGACTGCGCTGCACATTAAGTGAACTACATCGGCGCTGCTGCACCAAAACACAGTTGCTCACATTAATTTGATCCTGCTGGATTCTGTCCTAGAAAATGTCAGATTTTTAAAAATCCGGCATACAGCGCATTAGATCGTGACAGTGCATGCGTGCAGACGAGGATGAGCGAGCGCGGCTTTGGCTAGATTTATTTGGAGGTTATTGCTCATGTCTCATTCGGCACAAATCGAAATGTTTCCATATTCGCAATGTATTTGAATGTTAAACTATTATTTATAATGTAAACTAGGCTTGTACTTAACACGCATTCGCATATAGACGGAAAAGATGATCCTCTTCATATGAGCAAAAACGTCCTTGGCATAACAGCAGAGTAGACCGGTATACTACGGTCTATTTAAACTGACCAGTGTAACCTTTTAATGTTTAGTTGACTATTTTATTTTGATAATGAACAGACTGCGATGTAAGTTTGAATCGCTGGAATATACGTGTGCAGCAGGCTCTGGCGCGATCGAAACAGCTGAGAAATTAAAAAAATATATATATTTTCCGCAAAAGTGTTTACTTTCATTTGTGCACACTCACAATACAAACAGAAGATTTGTGCTCTTGTAAAATAAAGCAAACAAACAGAATGCGTTGTCATCCTTTTTTTTTTTTTTTTTTGTGAACTTATGGAGCGCCCACACTTCTGTTTTAAATCCGTTAATCTTAATTATTTAAGTCGGATATATTTCGCATAGCCTATTTAAAAAAAAAAAAAAAAAAAAAAAAACATGAAAACAAATTGTTATTTTTATGTTGGGCCTATTACTTAGTAGGCTATACATTTTCCTTAAAGCATCCCATTTTGTCCCAGGGCTTAGAACCTGTGCCCTAGTCAGGTCCATGCAGAAACTTGTGAACGATGCTCGGCGTCACCGTTTAGTGACAGCAGTGAATGCTCCAGGAATGTGTCGGTCACAGCGCCTATTAATCGCTGTTTTGAATCCAGCAATTATTTATTTAGAAATTATAAGATCTGATTATGACAAGTGTGGTATAAAAGATTTGTTTATTAGAGGAATAATAGGTTAACTGGAAAATGTTAGGACCCATGCTTTTGGACCCCATAGTCTTCATTTACGCGGCTTTGTTCTGGTTTGCCGGTTGGTCACGAATTTGCACAAATTCAGTATATTTAGGCATTGTTTCTTTTCCTAAATCTTCATAGTCTAACCCTCTAATTTCCCAGGTTTATTTTATTATCTTTCGCTTTTAATAACTGTTTTCGCATCTCTTACTGTGGTAAACATGGAAAGGGAAATTAAAGATTTCATGAATTAAGAATTCGTTCGATTTATTAATTTGTTCCCTTATTTCACTTAAATCATGGGTTATTTAGGGAACAAAATTAATGAAACATGGACAATTGCCACATTAATAATTCGTAGGAATGAATGAACAAGTTGTAGGAATGAATAGACTACCTGTCCTGTCACTGTGTCCCGCAGCCCTGCAAAGCGCACGATATAAAACAGTTATCTGATGAAATGATTAGTAACTACATTTCTATTGCATTTAATGTTGAAGAACTTTTATGTTGTTTCTATTTTAATGTACTTTAAAGTTTAAATCACATTAAAAGCTTAATTTGTACATTGTGAATGAATGATGATGCTTTTATATATCGTCACCGTCACTCACAGCCGCTCGCACGTGTTGAGTGCGCATGAGCCGCACGCAGCCCAACATTGAATCGGTTAACCGACCATCGACAGCCTTAATCGATTGCATCTCTTATCGACAATTAATCGATCATCGATTAATCGTTGACATCCCTACTTTATATTGAGTGTGTTTTTACTCAATTGGTTCTCTATAGGGCTTGTGTTTTTTGGAACAAAGCAGGAATTACGGTCTGGCTGAAATGGGCTCATGAAGGAATATTGTAACGTGGCTAATTACATTAAGCATGTTCTTAAAACCTGCGTTTTCCACTACAGAATAAGGCGCTCGCTCACTCAGTACGCGCTGAAGGATCGTTTCAAAATTACTAAAGGGTCTTTCACACAGGACGTGGTACGCGCGGCGCTGGACCCTGGGCTCAGCGGTGCCCTTCAGATACAACGCAATTTGCGCTGCACTATGCCAAGAGCAAAGTAGGTGGAGTTTTCAAAACTGCCCGTGCATACGTTCTATTTATAACAGTTCTTCTATCTAATAACGTGCAGGCCTGTTAATTGTATCGTACTGCTCAGGAAATTCCGACACAGTACAGTACTAGTCCATTTTGATTTCCGTGCTTGTTTGGATGCCCCGATCGATTGGTAAAGTGCACCCAAACACCAAACCTGTTGGTTATTGGAGGATCTTCTATTCCTGGTCTGTTAAACGCATTGGCCATTTTGCAACGAGCCTTCAGCGTGTACTGAGTGAGCGAGCGTCTGACTGAGTAGCCTAACATAAACATATAAGCTGGTGTTTTTTTTCTTCTTCGGGGGTGTCAGGGGCGTTGCCTGTTATGTCGTTTGGGTTTTTGGGCTACCTAGTTGAACATATCATTATATTAAATTTTTTAAAATTTATTTTACAAATAGAATTAATTAGTCCAACGAACCGTTTGGTATATAATGCGTACCGCGTACCGAGCCGAAAGCCTTGTACCGAACGGTTCAATACGAATACGCGTATCGTTACACCCCTAATATACACACACACACACACACATACATATATATATATATATATATATATATATATATATATATATATATATATATGTATGTGTAAATATGTAACACACACATATATATATATATGTATGTGTAAATATGTATGTGTGTGTGTGTATATATATATATATATATATATGTGTGTAAATATGTATGTGTAAATATGTATGTGTGTATATATATATATATATATATATATATATATATATATATATATATATATATATATATATATATATATGTATGTGTGTGTGTGTAAATATGTATGTGTAAATATGTATGTGTGTGTATATATATATATATATATATATATATATATGTATATATGCGTGTGTGTTTGTGTATATATATATATACACACATACATACACATACATATATACACACACATACACATACATATATATATACACATATACACATACATATATATATATATATAAATTCATTCCTGTGATGCAACACTGAATTGTCAGCAACCATTGCTCAAGCCATATGAGGGTCACATGACCCTCCAGAAATCATTCCAATACGATCACGCTGATTTGGTGATGACAAAACATTTCTAATTATCATTGTTGAAAACAGTTTTGCTAAAAAAAATTTTTTAGGCTTCTTTGATAAATAGACAGTTAAAAAGAACAGCATCCATTTGAAATATATATATATATATATTAGGGGTGTAACGATACGCGTATTCGTATTGAACCGTTCGGTACGAGGCTTTCGGTTCGGTACGCGGTACGCATTATGTACCGAACGGTTCGTTGGACTAATTAATTAAATTTGGAAAATAAAAAAGGTGTGTGAAATATAATGTTATGCGTTCAACAAGGTAGCCCAATTACCCAAACGACGTAACAGGCAATGCCCCTGACACCCCCGAAGAAAAAAAAACACCAACTTATATGTTTATGTTAGGCTACTTAGTCAGGCGCTCGCTCACTCAGTACACGCTGAAGGCTCGGTACTACGAGCCCCGCACGTCACCTGTAGGAGAGAAAAAACATCAATCCGTGGCGACGGTTTTGCAATCCGTCCCCTCAGTTTATAAACCGTGCTCATGAATTAATAAACTGTTCACTCGGTTTAACAAATCGTACCCAGGATTAACAAACCGTGCGTTTAGATAAACCGTACCCTCGGTTTTTGAATCCGTACCCACGAATTCATAATCCGTGCGCACGCTTTCGCAATCCGTTCCCTCGGATTTGAAAACTGACACGCATTTTACACTTAACAGTGAAACATGCATCTAACTCCGGCAGGTGGGGTGAGGTGGGTGGAGCTTAGTATAATAAAATCACAAAAATAAGTCTTCATGTTAAGAAAGAATTGTACACAAGCATTTCCAAAACTGTCCAAAGGTTATTTAAAAATAAAGCAATTCACAAATTATTTTATGACAAATATTTTTACTGTCTTGTACTCATTTATTTAGCCTACAAATTAAAATTATTAAAAATAACTTTATTTTTATTTGTATCATTATTATATATTATTAAACAGGTTATGCATAAGAATCTTTTATCCAAAATAACTTACAAAAGAGGAAAAAATTACTCCAGAGTCAGTCACAATGCCAGGTTTATTGCACAATAATAATCAAGTGCTATTATAGATTATCAGCAATTGAACAAGATTTTAATGCGCATCTTTCTTATTAAATCTTTGTATTCCACCTCGTACTACACTTGATAGAGAATCACTTAAGACACTTTGCTGTAAACCTATTCCACATAATAATATTCAATAAAACTGTATGTTAACACGTAGGAGTTTGCTGCATGAATCCGTGAGTACGGTTTACAAATCCGAGGGAACGGATTGCGAAAGCGTGCGCACGGATTATGAATTCGTGGGTACGGATTCAAAAACCGAGGGTACGGTTTACAAAATCTAAGTGCACGGATTGGAAATTCGTGGGCACGGTTTGTTAATCCGTGGGCACGATTTGTTAAATCGAGTGAACAGTTTATGAATTCGTGAGTACGGTTTATAAACTGAGGGGACGGATTGCAAAACCGTCGCCACGGATTGCTTTTTTTTTCTCCTACAGGTGACGTCCCGGGCTCCGTATACGGACATCACCGCAGCGAATGGTGCATTTACGTTATAGCCGCGGATATGAGACCTTACTCTGTAGTGGAAAACGCAGGTTTTAAGAACATGCTTAATGTAATTGAGCCCCATTACAATATTCCTTCACGAGCCCATTTCAGACAGACCGTAATTCCTGCTTTGTTCCAAAAAACATAAGCCCAAATAGAGAACCAATTGAGTAAAAACACACTAAATATAAAGAGTTATAGAGTTCCATATAAAAAGAGTTACATCTTTGTATTTGTTCATAACCACTACAACAATATTACATTTAATTTTTAAAAAAAAAATTTATAAGGAGCTATTTTTGTTTTATACAGTATGCTGCTAAGAAAACACCATAGAAGATGGGTAAAGAATAGCTCCATCATTGTTCAATGTAAAAAAAACACATACTTTGTTAGTTTTAATAAATAAAAATTTTTTTAAAAATCAAGGAAATTTATCTGCCAATTTTTTCTTTTTGCTGTATCTAAAACGTACCGAACCGTACCGAACCGAACCGTGACATCAGTGTATTGAACCGAACCGAACCGTGAATTTTGTGAACCGTTACACCCCTAATATATATATATATATATATACTTTTTTTTTTTTTTTTTTTTTACACGCAAGTCATTACTGTCACTTTTGATCATTAAAATGCATCATTATTGAATACATTTTCATTTCTTTACAAAAAAATGTAAAAATACTGACCCAAAACAAGGGTAATGGTAATGTATATGGTAATTAATTCACAATTCTAATTGATCAAAAAAGCTTTATTTTAGTTTATATGCAGTAATCAATATAATCTAATCAGATCTCATCAGGATATTTCTGTTGGTGTGCAAGAATGAAAAGTGTAATCTGCTATGATGTTCAAATCGTGAATTAATGACTTAGAAATCAGTTTCAATTACACAAGCTACAATCTAACATACTTCTTCACTGAGCAGAAGGTCACTTTTGATGAACTGAAAACCACTGGTGTGCTGTATTTACTTTTAGGCACATAAGAATTAAATCAGTATAATTACTGACAATGTGCAGTTAAGTTAAAGACATGTTCACAACTGGAAAAAAGCTTTACAGTAATGAATGGTACACTAACTAAAGGTAAAACATTTTTTTACTATATATATATATATATATATATATATATATATATATATATATATATATATATATATATATATATATATATATATATAGAAGGCCAAGCTGCAAGGCTAAAATAAGCAATGCCTGACCTTTTTTTTTTAGGAACCTCGATAGCCTCAATTAGGAACAAAATGCTTTTGTTGTTGCATGTAACCACTGTATTCCCATACTGTTTGTGCTGCTATTTTAGTTGCTTAGAATAATCACTTCTGAACAATCCACATGACCAAGAAATGTTTCTTGGGCTGGTCATGCAGATTTGTCTTGTCAATGCTTTTTATATTGCTTTCTATAAAGAACATCTCAGATCAGACACTCAAGATACAATCTGGGGAAACTACTGTATAGGCATTACACAAAATTTGCTCTTTAGATACAAGTACCACCTCAACACACTAAATTACAAGAGATTTTCTAGTGTGTATGAGATAAAAAGACAAATATATAGAAAGAGAGCGCGTGAGCCTCTGACAAGACCGAATCTGAATAGAAGTGGCAGTTCTTTCAGTTGGACTCACCCACAGGGCTGAAGTTGAAGAGTTGGGGAAGTTCTCGGCCATTAGGCAGACGGGCATTGGGCTGGCGCAGCTCGTCAAAGAAGGCATGTGCACAGGCCTCCAGCGGAGAGAGCCGCGTCACCGGTGTGTACTCCAACAGACGAGAACACAATGAGATGGCTTCAGGAGGGGTCCTCGGCTTAAACACCTAACACAAACGCACAGAATCACAGGGAAATATAACATCTGACAATTTGAAAAATGAAAGACCAGTTTAAAAAATAATTTTCAGCCTAAACAGTTTCCGAGTGCCAAAATCATTGACTGAAACAGTGGCATTAAATCAGCGCTGATCTGATGTTTTCAGTTCACAAAACTTCACTAAACTGCATAATGTGTAACATACATTTTTACTTATAACCGTTTTTATTTGAAGTGTTCATTATTAAAGCCGCAGTATGTAAGTTTTGCCTCTGTCTCCATCGCTGTTTGAAAAGTGCAACTGCAGTAATTTTCAGAATTAATTATCTTTACATGAATTGTGCATCTTCATGGCTCCTGAGCACGGATTAGTGCTGCACGATTAATCGAACATGATTAATCGCGATTGTCATGCACATTTAGTGAGTAAAGCTAGTTCTGTGATTAGTAGGGCTGTGTATCACCAGCAAAGTCACGATACGTTACGTATCACGATACAGGACTGCACTGAATCTTACCTCAACAGTAAATTTTGTAAAACACCCGTTTATGAAACACTGCATACTTCAGGGCCAGTGCTAACTATAAGCAGTTGACCTCTGCAATATGAAAGGCCTCCATAACTGTACCGCAGTACAATATAGGTTATGGCATATGTTTAATGTTTACACTGGGCACTCCCCTCAGGTACCAAATTCTGATTGTTTGCAATTTGTTTTTAAGGCCATGAATAACAATTTACTCATTCTAATAAATTTATATTGTAATGTACTCATATTAATTAATATATATATATATATATATATATATATATATATATATATATATATATATATATAAAACATCTAAACATTGATGGTAGGTTATCATTGCACAAATGAATGCACTCTCTACCATTTAAAAATAAAATGAAAAGATGAGTTCTAAACTTATACACTGTCTTCTGTATCTTACCCACACACACACACGCTCAGTCACTCACACAGATCACACTTTGCGTGCAATCAGACATTCAGGAACAAACTTTTTAGCACTGCCCCGCATATTTTTATAAACTATAAATAGCTTAATCACTCAAGAGCAACATTATCTTTCGCAACAAGGAGCTGGTAACATCAGTTCCTAAAGGAATTAAAGCCACAGCTTTAATAGAGAAATGCAACAAAACTGAGGTAATTCTCATGTGCACAGCCTCTCTCCTCTCTTTCTCTCTCTCGTGTAAATAAACACTTGATGAATTACAATGTTCGGAGAATAGCATATTGAAGTGGAGATTGCTAAATTGCAAGCTAACAGGTGTTTTCAGAAAGCAAGCGTGTTTATAGTGGAAAGAGAGCGTGTGCACAGGGTTGCCAGGTTGACAAAGATAAGTAACACACTTAACAGATATTTCCGTATTGTGCAATGTTTCGGGGATAACATCTCTTTATATAAGGCAACCCCAGTTTTGTTCCTTTGCTGCCAGATTAAACCTCGTTGTAGCCTATATATTAAGCTCTGTTCATTGTTTTTTTAGAAACCTTGCACTTTTCTACTCAGTTTTAAATGGTGTTATTGTATTCAAATTAAGCACTGTCCACTGCTGTGCACGTGCCACAATATCGATACAAGGTCAGCTGTATCGATATTCGTATTGTCAAATCTCTGTGACGATACATCATCGTATCGATATTTTGAACACAGCCCTAGTGATTAGCAGTAAATCTCAATCACCGGATTTCAGGTGGAGCAGCATTTACTACATAGAGCCGTAGTTCTCTGACAAGCTATGCAAAATTTTTCACGATAATGACAGCTGTTGCGTAGTAACTGCTGCTCCATCAGAGAGCACGTAAATATACTACATTTAATAACATGTTTTAACTCCTAATTCACTTCACGTCAATCAACCTCAGTCAAGTCTTTAAAATAAATCCTTCTGTGAGATGATGTGGCTTCTTCAACAATAATCAAGGCACACAATATTTCATTGTTTTCTACGCAATGATTAAGGCTATGTCGATTAGCATTTCATTATAGATATACTTTATTATGATGAAAATTATAATAATATGAACTCCGATAAACCATATATTGCCATAGTTGTGTGTTTATTAGTCACACTGAATCGATGAAAGCAGTTAAATCAGTTTATTCAGCTGCAGCATCAGGGCATATTTGGATTTTCAGCACGAGAGCGCCTTCTTGCCTTTGGAAGGAGATTTACTGCTGATCATAGAGCCATGCTTCACTGAAAGACATGCATGACAATCGCAGCTTCAGCCTAATCGCGATTTACTGCCTTTGCGATTTAATTTGTATTAATTGTCTAACGTTTTGAAGTGTATGTGTGGCTGTCAGTCACCGCACCGGTGTGGATATTCACCGCACTTCAGAAGCACAGGTTTTGTGTCTTGGAAGTATAAACCAATTAATTAATTAATTAATTTTCACCTGAAAATGTCATCCGAACAAGTAACATGTCTGCCACTTTTGTTCTGACCAAGTGAGAAACAGAAGGAATTACAATAAATTGCACTACCAATGTTGATTAAATCTAACATTTGCGTCGCACATATCACTTCAAACAGTTCAAATGTTAGGGGTGCTCCGATCACGATCGGCCGATCGTTATGCGCATCTCGTCAGTAAAGCCGGTTTTCTAATCAGCGGTTAATTCCATCAGGTGCGTGATTTCACATAGAGCAGCTGTTACTACACAGAGCCGTTGTTAATAGAGAAGATGCGCAAATCACGTTAATTTTCAGCGTTTATTGGCGCATCTTCTCAGTTAACAACGGCTCTGTGTAGTAACAGCTGCTCTATGTGAAATCACGCACCTGATGGAATTAACGGCTGATTAGAGAACCGGCTTTACTGACGAGATGCGCATTAATGATCGGCCGATCGTGATCGGAGCACCCCTATCAAATGTTATTTATTCTTTGCCCTCAAACTGTTATGTTAGCAACATGAGCATTGCATGACTAAATGTATTTAGTGTTTACTAGCATTACCTGTAGATTTCAATTTCTGTACAGTCTAATGGCCATAACATTCGAATTTCATATAAAGAAATTGTTCTTTTAACACAGAGGCATTAATGTTCCTTAGAATTGGTTCTGTATTAAAAACAAGTCTTGCAGAGGCATACCAGTACCACTCAAATTTAAACACATCATTATTAGTTACCAAAGCAAAAATCTAACTTATTTCGGTGCATCACTAGTTTACCCTTCTATAAAGTCGTAAAATGTTTATTTCTGTGAGATAACAGAATTATTATAGCAAAAAACGTAGCAACAGGTGTTTTACCTTTGTCCAAGGGTGTGCTTTGATTTGTGGGAATTTGAACTCTGTGTAGTTGGGGTTCATCTCTCGGATCTGTTCTCTTGTTGGGGTCCCCAAAACCTGCAGAGAGTGCAAAGAGAATCAAGACCTGTGTCTATGCATACTCTTATAAATACAGTGATGTTGATCTTCCACTCACCTTGATGATCTCCACTAGCTGGTCCACTCCACTGTCACCGGGGAATATGGGCTGTCCCAGAAGCAGCTCTGCTAATACACAGCCAGCTGACCAGATATCAATGTTGGATGTGTAATCCGTGGCTCCGAATATTAGCTCGGGAGCGCGGTAATACCTCGAACAGATGTATGAGACATTGGGCTCCCCACGAATTAACTGTTTTGCACTGTGGAGATCACAAAATAGAGGGTAATAAATATGTTATCAAAAATGCACAAGTAAAAATGATATAGTAGGCTGCACATGAAGGCATACAATTGGCAAACTTACATCATTGCTGAAAAAGAGTTGCATTATCATCATTTTGGAATCAGATCAAGGCTCTTCGAATCTAAATCAAATTGCAAGATTCCCACCCCAGGGCACAAATGCACACAAGCTTGCCACACAGGCCAAAACTTTCTGTTACTAGGCAGATTGTAATGTAAAAGCCCCAAAATACTTCAAGCATTATCAAAGAATGAATTAGTGTGACGTCATTTCAAACTAAATTAGAACAAAAGGTTAATTTGCAGAGTTGCCAAAAGCAAGCTTTCTGGCTGGCAAACACCTTTGGACTACCACTACCATTTAGTTATTGAGGGGAAAGTGCAAAGCACATTTATATTCAGATAAACGATGATCTTATTCATGGGTGTGTTTTAAATACATTCCACGCAGAGAAGTGTCAGGACACACACCTGCCAAAGTCACACAGCTTGAGTACCGCTGTGTCTGGGTCCACCAGGAGATTCTGTGGCTTTATGTCTCTATGGCAGACGCCTTGGGAATGAATATATGCCAGACTGCGAAATAACTGATACATATACACCTGAGAAAGAAAGACAGACAGATTGTGGGGAAGTTATGACAAAAGGAGAGAAAGAGATGTTATTGTTTATTGTGCATGCACGTATGAACACAGTAGCAGCAGTCATGACTGGACAAAGACTTACTTTGACATAGATAACGGGGATAATGGTCTTGGACTTGTTGAAGTGGCGTGCCACCCTGTACACAGTTTCTGGTACAAAATCAAGCACCAGATTTAGATACACTTCATCTTTCTGATGGGAGAAAGAGAGAAGGCCAATTAGATTGTTAAACAGAGATAAGCTTCATCAAATATAAATTATTCACGATGAAAAATGAATATAACTTTGATATAAAAACTCAAAGGTCTGAAAAAAAAAAGAACCTTTTCTCCGCTGGAGTAGAAGAAGTAGCGTAGCCTGACAATATTACAGTGGTCCAACTTCCTCATTATCTGTAGCTCACGGTTCTGTGGAGAAAGAAATGATGTGTGAAGGACTGTAAAGTCAGAGCATGAGGATCAAACGTTATTGAATGCATTCATCTGTGAAAGTTTGTTTCTCTGACTGTGCAGCCTATTTAAAACTATTGCTGCATATAGTATATATTTCATTAAATGTATAGCTTGCACAAAAGATGCACAGATCAGCTCAAACATTACCTGATTCTTCTGCTACAAATAAATGCTCCGCACCGCTTCGTTAAAATAAGCGCCTAGTCTATTTTTGACGGACGCTGTGTCCAAGATAATTGAGGACACATTTCGGATTAGAAAAAAACCCCCGCTACAAATCAGTACTTTTATCGCTACTTTTATCCTTGTCATTCATAACTAGACTTTTAAGTAAATTAATTTTGTCTGTCCCCTTCAGCACAATAATTTAGGACAAAGCAATAAACAACAATAAACACAATCAAACTGGATAAAATAACCATTTAGCAAACTAACATGGCAGAACCACGAAAATATCTCACTTCAAGGTGGAAGGTCGTGCCTTAAGCCGTCTGTGAGACACTACAAACATTCATGATTCAGTGTTATCACACTCCAAGTGCTTCCATTTACATTTGGCATTAATGTGCGTCTCAAGTCTGAGATGTGAGATATTGCCATTTAAAGCCTTACTGTGGGGTGCAATTCATTAACATTGGTTTTGTGAATGCTAAATATTCCAGGCTCACGTTAGTGTAATTTATGGCTCCTACAAATTACTATACAAATGTAAAAAAATCAAGAAAATCAAGTTTTGCAAATAGAATGAGGAGATAAAAAAATACTGTCATCTACCTATAGAAATACACAAATCATGACAGCAATATATTACAGTAACACTACATTACTAATTGTATATTTTATGAATAATAAATGATATATTATTGCAATGTAATATTTAAGTAAAATAACAGTTTGACTGAGAAGTGGATTGATACCCTATTACAACTAAAGTGGATCAAAAAGAGATCAGAGTCAATCTTCAAGCCCAGGTACAACATTAATGCAATTTTTAGCCTTTTTGTTAGCACGGTTCACTTCGGAGTCAATATGATAGAGGTTCAGGTCATCTGAAAATGTGGAGCGCAACATTTCCTCGGGACAGTAGAGCTTGGACAAAACAACTTCATTTAGAGTCCTAAGGCATTGCTTGCAAGTTTGTAGTTTAGAAACATGAAGGGGGTGTTTCGATATGATCTGAAGACTTTTTGTTCTTTTAGCTTTGATATCGAAGCAAAAGCAACATGAGATATTAAATGTTAATCAGTTCAAACTTCAAATCGCAATATGTCAAATAAATAAATAACCGAATAAAAACCCAACGTGATTGCAGCAGCTCCTAATTTAAAAGACCCGTAGAAAAAAAAACACCTCATGGTGGACTTAGGCAGTATTTTGTCTTGTGTATGCACAGGTTTGATGCATTTTGGGGTATTTTATTATGACTGACATTACTTTGCACACAAGCAGGAATTCTTCCTCCTCTTACCTTAAACCTCTTATCCTGAAGCACCTTCTTTATGGCCACCATCTCCTGGCTGTCGATGAGTCGAGCCTGGTACACCACTCCAAACGAGCCATTCCCGATCACCTTAATGTCTGTGTACGAGACCTCCTGAGGACGGTCGGGACCCTGCCCTGGTGTGGCTACTACCGTTGTCACCTTCCCACTATCCCCTAAACACACAACAAAAGGGTTTTAACTTTTTTTTTTTAACAATAGGACTTTTTTGCTCACAAAAATAGAGATTTAAACCACAGCAGTCCATTTTCCCATGTGTGACCTGAATAAATGCAGTTCCCTATTAAACACCACTTTAGTACCGTACTCAATGTGATAAAAAGTACAAATAGAACATTTGACAATTTTCCTTTAAGGTCATGATTTAATTCATGCTTAAAAGGGTTAGTTCACCCCTAAAATTAGAATTCTGTCAACATTTACTCCTCCTCATGTTGTTCCAAACCAATTTGATCATCTCCGGAGCACAAATTTAGGTCATTTTTAATCAAATCTAAGAGCTTTCTGTGCATCCTGCAACAGAATCCAAGTCTGCCGAGACATGATCACTTTACATGATGAACAGATCTATTTTAGGCTTTTATTCACTTAGAAACATTGATCAGCTAACATTGTTAACAGCTAAATTTGGTAATGGAAGCTCAAGCACGCTTGCTTGAGGTGCAAGGACCAATGACGTTTGTTCTTGCGAATAGAGCAAGTATGGTTGAGCTTCTATTTATGTTTGCTGATCTGTTTATGTGTTTTTTTATGTTTGTTTTTTTCCCTCTCTTTACGAACATTCTGAAGGATCAAGAGTAAAATGAAATTTCCATTTTGGGGTGAACTAACCACGTAAAAAAAGTAATCGAAAAATACATAGTTTATAGTAATATTTCAGATTTTCTACTAAGCTGTTTTTGTAATATCAAGTGAATTAATACTTTTATTACCATGGTACTACAATTGGTTGGTCTCTAAATAGTGGCTTCAATAACAAAAGCAGTATCATACCACTGAATGTTGAGCAAGTGAAGCGGTTATAAAATGGCACTTCAGTCAATTTCATCTGAATTATTTTCTCTATTTTTCTGTATTATTCCTTTTGCTCTGGCGTCTGTCAAGAACACTGGACCAGTGCATAAAGCCACTAAAACAAGCTTACCTAAATATACATTATTAGTGGCAAACTTTTAGTGTCAAGCATTTTAAAGGATAGTGATCCATTTTGATTTTTCCATCCAAAACAAAAAAGTAACATTTATTTAATTTCCCTTGTAAAATAATGTAACACCTCTGTGATAACACAGCAGTTTGACTAAAAAAATATATATCTTGGCATGATAAATGTGAGTGTAAATCGCGCTGCTTTTGGACGTCCATGTAGTCATTATATGCTGCAGACATGCTCTCCATGGTAAAAAAAATCACAGGAAAATGATGCTCTGACAGTATTAATTATAATTCTACCATGTAATTTCAGCTGATAAAAACATGAGTAATAGTGTTTCAGCTGGTGAGTGTGGTGATGTAAAAAGAGTCGCATGCACCATTTATGGTTATTTTGTGGTACTTTGCATGCTTTTAAGCCTGTAATCAACTGTCCTCATTCATTGACAGTGAAGGAAGAGTCAATCAGGTTTGCATCGACATGAGAGAGTAAAGCGTGAAATATTCCTCAAAACTACTCCTGCATGCCTGAGAGGTTTTTATATTCAAAAGACATGAAGTTAGATCTTTTTGAACTCATCTCTGACCCTCTTATCCAGTACGCTATGCCTGATTGCCAATCATTTTGACAGGCGTTAATAGCAATCCAACACCTGTGTTTAAATGTATGTCCAATCACAACAGAACAACGGGGAGAGCTTATCACTAGGCATAGCAGAAACAACTGTAAGACTGTTTGAACACGGGTGAAGTCTAATAAATCTAACCACATTTCCACCTGTGGCCAAGAGCAGACCTGAATAATGGGGATGTCTGGAGACAAACAGAGCCCTAGTGTGATGTTTTTCCATCAGTTGCTGTCAGTTAAGATTTAGAGAAGGAATGACAGATTCACCTAAACAAAAGCTTTGTTTTATTACACGGCAAAGCTATTATTTACCGGATCAAGGCTGAGCAGACAGTTATTGTCATGCATGACATGGACAGTTGCTGCTATTGAGAATTTTTCGCCAGAATAGCGCTGCTTTGAGTGGTATGTGAGACAGTGTGGATTGGCGGCCAATTTTTTTTTTTTTTAACAACCAGTCATGTGACTGAATAATTCTCTCAAAGCAAAAATAAATAAATAAATCACCATATAGCAACTCAAATGATGATATCGTGCATCTGAAATGCCAAAGCTTGTCATTAAAAAGACTATTATTTTTATTATTATCCTCTTGGATGAGGGAGATGGATTCAGTCACTTTGTCATGCCTTCATTGATCATGTTTATGCCATTTAGTGGCTTTCAGTGATGAACTGAATGAAGATTGTATCACTGCTTCCAGCAAAAGTGTGAATATGAAATTAATATGCAAATAAAAATGTGCAAAAATTACACATTATGCAAACTTAATGTTAATGAATAAAATGTATCATGTTTTTGGGCAAGTGAGCATGTCAGCGAGGTAATTAACAAAATACTATGCTGAAATTACAAAAACAGCAATGGTTATGTTGCAACTACTGGTTCAAGGTTTCTCATGGGTTACAGTCGGACATCCACCCACTCCATCTCCCCTCATTCCTAGTAATAACACCCATCATCATTCCCATGGAAATCCAGCAGACAGCACCAGTGTAGGTGAAGGCTGCTGCGAGCACCTCAGTCACTGGGAATCATTTATAGAGCACCAAAAAATCAAAAAATGAAGAGGTTTATGCCTCTAGGCTCCTGGTTTTCACAGGAGTAGCCCAACCACAAGTTTACATTTTGTCATTTTCCCTTCATAGGATGCAGTGCTTGAACTCTTTGTGATGATCTGTTAGATTGCGAGTAAGACGGATGGTGGTCGTTTAACATTAAATTGTTAATAATAATAATGTTATAACAGTGATTCTAATATTTTTTCCTTTAAATATATGGACAGGCAAACGTCAATTTGGTCCTTTCTATGTCGAACTACATATTAAAATTATTATTAAAGACATTTCTGATGCGACTCCATGCTTCCAGGGTAGCACATGGTGAAATTATGTAAATCAAACGCAAAATTGAAGATACAGTCTGGTAGATGTTGCCGGTGGGCTAACTGAGCTTTGTTACCAAACGAGCACATCTTCAATAACGCGACGTCTAAACACCTAACAAACCACTAATCATATTCTAAAGAAGGGCTTAAAGTGTTCAAAATGTGATGCCTTGGTATCGATCATAAGAGATGCGTTTAGCCAGTGCTCTTATGAAGGATTTTCGAGCTAATGTAGAGCAATCAAAGCCCTTGATCCGTCTACAAAAACAAGCTCACGTTAGCTTAGCTAGTTAGCCGCCTAAAGTAGGTTAACGCGATAATGGCAAAATAATGAGACAAATTAATAAACCGCAGGCTACACGGTACAGCACTTCGGCTTTTACTAGTATACTAATATAACATTTATTGGTATTGTCGTGTGATGTCATTGAATGATACTCACTTCCCAGCTTTAGGTTTCCGAAAGCAGACGAACTCCCGCCTGAGGCCTGCGCACCCCCCGTCTTTCCTGAAGAGCTTCCACCGGCGACGGCTGATCCGGCGGCGGCTGCAGCGGCTCCCGGGACCCCCGGAGGCTCAGCAAACGAGCTAGTCCTGGGCCGCCCGCTGCCGCTCATTTCGGGTTGCAAATGTGCCAGAGCGGGGGTAAACTGTGCCTATAGACGGGCCCAGGCGCGTAGTTGATTTGTCAATTTAAACTAGAATAATCGTAAAAAAAATTATAAGATTGCTGAAGTACTCTATCAATAGCAAACTGTGCGCCTCCTCTTTCTTTCTCTGTGGCTGGGCAACTAGAGCTGACGCACAGTGACGCTCTATGCGCATTGTTCTCTGGGTAATGAAGTTCAACAACGCTTTCAAATGCATAGATCCTGCAGCAAGAAAATGACCAGCTTTTATTTATTTTTTTAATGCCAAAAAAAAGTTATATATATATATTTTTTCATACCAATAAAGCTATTTCCATAAATAGAATAAAATACTCGAAATTAACCCAATTTCTAATTAGTCTGCCTCAAAGCCTATGCTGTCCAGCTATCACCCATCTTCACACTGATATGGATCTCAGCCCAGATGCAGTCAATATGGGATTGCACTATATCCTCTAACATCTGGACAACCAGGGAGTTATGCAAGGATCTTGTTTGTGGACTTCCCGGACACCCTTCAGAATAAACTCACACAGCTCTCTGTACCCACTTCCATCTGTCAGTGGATCACCAGCTTCCTGACAGATAGGCAGCAGCTAGTGAGGCTGGGAATACTCACATCCAACACACACACCATCAGCACCGGAGCTCCTCAGGGCTGCATTCTCTCTCCACTGCTATTCTCCCTTTTACTCAAATGACTGCACCTCTAAAGACCCCTTTGTCAAGCTCCTGAAGTTTGCAGACGACACCACAGTCATCTGCCTCATTCAGGACGGTGACGAGTCTTCTTACAGACAAAGAGGTTAAGCAGCTGGCGGTCTGGTGCAGTCACAACAACATGGACCTCAACACGCACAAAACTGTGGAGATGATCGTGGACTTCAAGAGAAAACCCCCTGCTCTCTCCCCATTCATCATCATGAACAGCACTGTGGCTGCAGTGAAGTCATTCAGGTTCCTGGGCAAAACCAACTCTCAGGACCTGAAGTGGGACAGTCACACTGACTCCATTGTGAAAAAGGCCCAGCAGAGGTTGTACTTCCTTCATCAGCTGAAGAAGTTCAACCTGCCACAGGCACAGATGACAGTTTTACTCTGCTGTTATTGAGTTGGTTCTGTGCTCTTCTATAACTTGTCTGGTTTAGGTCAGCCAGGAAATCGGATTTAGGAAGACTCCAATGGATTGTTAGGACTGCAGAAAGGATCATTGGTGTGCACCTGCCCAGTCTTCAGGACTTGTACAACTACAGAGTGAAGAAACGGGCAGGTAACATCATCAAAGACCCCTCTCACCACAGACACAATCTGTTTGCACTTCTCCTCTCAGGCAGATGCTACAGATCTCTGGGCACTGAACATCAGTTTTTTCCCCCATGCCATCTCCAGCTTAAAAAGCTAACATATGAATCATTATCTGTGTCCTGTAATTCTTTGTTCTGTAATTAATTTCCGTAAATCATTCTACATCTTTAATTACTGCTTTCTTATGTATTATGTAAATACATATGCATATTATTATTTATACAGTTCTATATAGAGTAAAAATGCACAAATCTGTACATAAATATCAATATACTGTTCCAGATTCTTTCACATTATTTATTGCTAAGTCTTGCTAAATGTATTATTATTTTTTTGTTCTCATGTCATATTAGTATGTATACATGCATGTTTATATGTACCAGGAGCATTAAAAAAAATAAAATTCCTCATGTGTTTGCACACACCTGGCGAATAAAGCTAATTCTGATTCTGAAAGGAGAATGTTTTTAAAAGCCATGCATTGTGTAACCTTAGGGCATAACATACCATACTACAGTAAATAAATAGATAGATAAATAAATACTGAAATTATTAGACTTCAGATGAAAAGTGTCGTCACATTTGTTAAATCTGTTATTTTACAAAACGTTTAAATTGACAAAATGTCCATTTACATGATACTCAAAAAGTGTAATGAGTTCAGGAATGGGCTGAGAAAGGAAATATTTTAATATCAATGTCTACCATCTGTGGGCCTAATTATAATCTTTATATTTCAGGGAGATGTACATTTCCTGAATAATTAACAATCTATAATATATACTTAACAATAAACACATGATGTGTTTTGAGATGTTTTATTATTAATGAATTCATTGGTGGTTAAGGACCTTTCCATCAGCAGATGAAGCCTCTCTTTCATACGCTAGTATACAAAAATGCTTCTGTCATCGGACTGTCCATCACAACAGCTAGAGCTTGACTGACAGTCCTTCTAGCCAATCAGCGTGCTACAAAAGCCACACGCGATCCCTCCACGGGGCGGGGCAGCACGCACAGCCCAAGGAACAGAGAGGCCAGACAAACGGTACATTTTCACATCCACCATCGTCTTTACGTCAAAACATTTAACAATCAGTGCGACGCGCTGAATAACACTGGTTCGTTGTGGTGAAAAACGCTTTGTGAACCCCGGAAAGCTTCTGCAGGGACGGCGAGCGGTGCACGAGGGATAGCGCGACCGCAGCGCGCGAGGTGAGGTTCAGAAACGGCCGGGGAAAGAAGGCCTCCCTTCAGCGCTCTTAGACCTGCGGGGAAAAGTGAAGAGCGCCGCCTGACGACCGCCGTACAGCGGGGTGGCTCGCTCAGGAGACAGCGGGGCGCGCCGTAAGCTCTAGCAAAATCTGAAGAGCGCCACCAACTGCTCGCCAAAAGGTGAGCGGCTCGTCTGAAACCCGCTAAAAGCTGTTGTCTGTTTGTACGGATTCCGCCAAGACCAGTGCTAGAAGTTTTGCATGATTCTCGGGTGTATTATCAATCCGTTTGCTTTTACACATGGATCTGTAACGTTACCACATTTGTAATTCCCGTCATATATTCTTCTTGATTTATTCATGAGGAGAAATTATTGAATTGTGGACTCTTTATATCACGGAGCCACCATATGTTACGCACGGACTTCATAATTATGTTTAATGCATAAGTGTCATTGGTTACCGGGTTTAATAAATGTTTTGATATTAATATATTCTGATAGTTTTATCTGATAGTGTTTACAAAAAGTAGGGTCACAGCTGTGAAACCTTATAAAACTAGTACAAATGTTACACACACACACACACACAGTAGGGTTTCATATCTTGTTCCTACTTTGTGTGACTCCAAGGCCCCCTTTATTCGCTCTTTGTATAATCTCGTATTTCAGTTTAACGTTGTACACCTTTAAGTGTCTTTTAGCAGTTTAATTGTGATTATGTTAATATAACTATATTTAAATATTTTTTTGTGTAATTTTGAAGCACTGTTCTGAGGTGGTCTTATGGCTATTGTATGATTTAATTATACAATTAAAGTGAAAATCAAGTGAAATTGTACATTTGTGAAGCAATAATCTCAAAGTTTTTTAATTTAAAAAAATAAACAGCATGTAGTCTTTTGGGACGTTTTGTCCCATGTCTCAATGATTATACATTATATTTGTAATATATTTATTATATTTGTAATAATTAATAGTCTGTGGGAATCTGTTCCTGAATGATAGGTTATGGTATCCAATATAAATGTGCAAGGCCAGATAATTTGTCTGGCAATGTTCTGACATATCTGTATTTCTCAAATTGTTGCTTTGCTTTTTTTGCAGGTTATTTTGAGGCTCAGGATTCATATTGAGCATAATAATGCATACTCAACCCAGTGACTGAGACTCCAGCACACCAAGAGATTTCACATCTTAACAAGTTTAGCACTGTGCAGTTACCATGAGTGAGGAATATGTGGAGCATCAGTACATGTGCAGTGAGTGCCAGCAGCTCTTCAATACGCTGGAGGAGGTGCTGGTGCATCAGCAGATCCACACCGGAGCAGAGGGGGACGAGGTCGAGGTCCTGCCGAGCCTTGAAGACTGTGATGCTGGGAAGAGCCAGTATCAGTGCCTGGAGTGTGGAGCCATCCTGAGGAACCCGGATGAACTACTGCTGCATCAAGAGCTGCACATGAGAGAGGCAGGCCAGGGTGAGGGCAGTGTTTAATGTATGTGCTATACTAGGGCTATATTTTTTGCATGCTTTGCACAGCTTGTCGGTGAACAATCTCTTTCTATGAGAAAGCGTGCAGGTGATGGAGATTTACCGCTGATTGCAAAACTGGCTTTACTGACAAGATGTGCATTAAATGTCGCATGTGATTCATAATGCAGCTCTATTGTATACTGTGCGTTTAGATGGGGAGTTTTTTTCAAATGCACGTAATCAGCACATGACTGCTTTATTTCCAGAGCTGTGTGAGGTCACAGAGGTGGATGCGGTTGATGCAGAGGTGCCAATCCAGTATCAGTGTTTGGAATGCCTGGCGCTCTTTGACACACCTGAACTGTGGTTGGCTCACAGACAGACACACAATAGAAGCAGCACCCACAGCAGCTTGAGCACTGACACAGTGAGTACATGCACACACACACACACACACACACACACACTGATAAAAAGGCTGGGTATCCATGCTGATTCTGATTTGCTCTCAGTTTGTTTTGATTAGATTCCAGAAATTCTAATATCAGCTAATAACTCTGATAGGGTGACAGAGTAATAATGCAGAGTAATAGAGAAATGTGTATCCATTTAAACAAATCAATTATTAATATCATCAAAACCGTCTACACCGTGATTGCCACTGTGTCTGGTTCTGGAGGTGCTCAACAAACAACTCGTACATACTGCAAAGTAACATATTTATCTTGTGATCTTTTTTCAGCGGTTTCTAATTTAATTGTGGTTCTGTTTCAGGAATATGTTCTTCAGGCAGATGGTTCAATCACTCCGGTTCAGTTGCTCAATGTTCAAAATCTAGTTCTGGATGAACAGAAGGCAGGCCAGATCCTGACCTTAGCCCAGGTCTGTTTACATACAAACAGCTGTACACATTACTCACACAAATACATTCTTTAAAGAGGGTTTGTTTTACACCATGATCTAATTAGGGAGTGTTGGGATAAAGGCTATATTTGATTTTTGTTCATGTCACAGTGGGGTCCTTGGTGGAAGATCAGGTTTTCCCCCTGGAGTTTCTGGAGTTTCAGTGTGACGATGTCTGGGCCTATTTCCACATTGTTAGGATCTTACAGGTCTCATATTTCCAAACTTACTTTTGTTGCCTTTACTTTCCAGGCTCTCCGAGAGCAAGAAACCCCATCTAAAACTGCAGCCCCTTCCAGAACTATGCTAGTATCAGCCAACTCTTCCCTGCCTGGCTCCACCTCTGCGATGCTCCGCCTACAGTTCTGCTCCGCCCAAGCCATCGCTGATGGTTCAGCTTCAGCTACTCTCCGCAAAGCCAAACTCCTCACCCCTCTCTTACCTACTGATCCTATCCGGCTGGACAATGGAACGACTTTGAAGTTCCTCCCTTCCTCTGGTCAGATGAACACATTAAATAAGGAAAATGAGGAGCTTTTAATTATCCATCCTTATGAGTGTTCGGAGTGTAATCTGCTGTTTAGCTCACCAGAGGATTTCCTTCAGCACCAAGGGGAGCACTTCTTAGGCCAGGACAAAGAGAGTGGGGACACTGGGGTGATGGTGGGGTATGAAGATATTTCTGAGGCTAAGGAAGATGAAGGAAGAAGTGATGGATCTGAAGAGGGCAGCAAAGTTGGCAAACTTATTGCTGGGAGGCGTACATACACTGCTCGCTCCGCTGGTTTGGGTTTGACGCCGTCACCCAGCAATCTTCAGTGCGAGGAATGCAAAAGAACGTTCACCTCTGCCAATCGGCTTGTGGCACACCTCCGAGTGCATGAACAAGGAACACACGAGTGCCCAGAGTGTGATAAAGTGTTTAAGAAGTTGGTGTCCCTTCAGACTCACATGAGCTCACACTCTGGTGAGGCTCGTTTTCTGTGTGTGGACTGTGGACATGGCTTTACCACAGAAATGACTCTTATGATACACAGGTAATAACAAAGACAAACTGTATTGTCAGACACCAAAACCTGCTCGGGATTTGGGTTCTCTGTCATCAAAACTAAATTTGATCTCACTTTTCTCGCTTTAGGAAATCCCATACATCTGAGCCCCTGCACAAATGCCCATTTTGTTCCAAAACCTTCACCAACATGACCAAGTTCTTGTACCATCGTCGCACTCACAGACTACGTGAGCCGACCACAGCAGTCTCTCAGGTAATAGTTGATATAATAAGGGAAATTAGCTGTGACATCAGTATGATATTGGCTATCAGCTAATATTAGAGATTTTGAAATACTTTAAAAATGTATCCGTATTGGTCAATATTTTATATATATATATATATATATATATATATATATATATATATATATATATATATATATATATATATATATATATATAATATTTTTTTTTTATTTTTACATTTAACAGTATTTGAGTGTTCATGCTCATTTCTTATATTATTACATTTAGAGGCCTTTGCCCTCATCGAAATTAAATGTAATCTTTAAAAACACTAGGGATGCACCAACATTCGATTCTGTCCAATACTGAAATATGATAATTATTTATCTTTATTTATAATCAATAAATGCCTCATATTAAATTTTTATTTAATATAATTTATTTAAACTTTCAAACTTAAAATCAGTTGTTTACATAATACAAGGGAATATAGGCATTAGGACATAATAATGCATAATAAAACATAATAAAACAACAATGTTCATAATGAAAACCAGACATCCATTTTAAGATTTGCTAAAGATAATATTTAAAGGTTTTAAATCATTTCAAAGTTCATTTGTATGTAGAAATAGAAAAAAATGGTAATGTACAAAAAAAAAATTATATAGAATATTTCACATTTAAAAATTCATAAATTAAAAAATCTGTAATTTCTTACGATAACAACAATGACCAGACATATTATTGATTCATAAAAAGCACCAATAACTTATTATTATAATAGATTTTTTACATATTTGCACCAAGGTCATGCAATTTAAGAAATCGCAATTTAAAAAAAAAAGTGTGTGTACAAGTGCTATAAATTTTATCCATACAAATTTCAGAACCTAATAATTGCAAAAAATCCTATTATATACTTTTTTCCTTGGAAGGGAACTGAATGTGAATGTTTAACTAAGAAAGAAAAGGTAAGATTAATTCAATCCTCTCCCCTCTGCAGTTTGTACTGGCCCAGCAGTCACCTCTCTCTATCATTCAAAGAGCAAGAGAACGCGAGGCTGCTTGGAAGAAAGAAAGACAAGCCGTGACTATTCCTCCTGTGGAGGATGACAGAAAAGAGTCCAGTGACACAGGTCCTGTGCTCACTGAAGGTATTGCAGTGGTTTCCCAGTCTTCAGAGTCAACAGAAAATGGGCTTCATGCTGAACCTTCAAACACTGAACAAACCCAAAATGGAGGGGAAATCCAGACAGATGACCCTAACCTTTCAACTGCTGCCAGTGTGGACGGAGGAGGAGAGGAAGAAAGGAAACTTGGGACTCTTGCTGCTGAGGAAGAGCCAAAGTTCCCTTGCTCTATTTGTACAAAAAGATTCTCCTCACAGGTCCGTCTGTTGCGTCATCGCCGAACGACTCATGCAACCGAAAGGCGCTTTAAATGCAACATCTGCGGGAAACCATTCAAGAAGCAGATCCACCTGCGAAACCACCTGCGCACACACACAGGCGAGCGGCCGTTCCAGTGCAGCGTGTGTGGGAAGACCTTTTCCTCTCTTGCAAATCTTTCCCGCCATGGACTTACACACACGGGAGTCCGTCCGTACCGTTGTGACATTTGCCACAAAGCCTTCAGCCAATCGTCAAATCTGCGCCAACACCGTCAGCATCTTCACAGCAACACAACGCCCTCACCCTGTCCAGACTGCTCTGCTACTTTTATCCGTCCTGCTAAACTTGTTGCTCACCGTTTTCTTCACCACCCAGGGGCACCGGCACCTTACCCCTGTCCTCACTGTTCCGAGGGGTTCTTGCGCAAGCGTCAGCGAGACCTACATTGCCTGGACGAACATCCCAACCTGACACAGCCACACGGCATCTCCCAGGACTCCCAGGTTAGCAGTCAACAGGGCGCGATGGATAATACAGAGCAACTAACCGCTCCTTCGATGGCGAGACCTAATCTGGATTGCACTGTTTGTGGCAAGAGGTTAAACTCTCCTGCAAATCTCCGCCTGCACCAGCTAAGTCACGGACTTGGGCCCGGCCGGCCACGAGGTTCCAGCTCTGCCACTGGGAAGTCTCACGCCTGTCCGGTCTGTGGAAAACTCTTTGGTTCAGCCTCGAGCGTTACGCTACATCAGAGAGTACACACCGGTGAGCGTCCGTATCCTTGTGCGATCTGCGGAAAACGGTTTCGCCAGAACACACACCTGCGGGAGCACCTTCGCACGCATTCGGGCGAGCGTCCGTTCCGGTGCGAGTTCTGCGATAAGGGCTTTGTGCAGAGCATGCATCTGGCAGAACACCGGCGTACACACACGGGCGAGCGGCCACATGCTTGCGGTGAATGTGGAAAGACCTTCAAGACGGTTTCGAACCTCAGGAACCATCGTAAGATCCACACTCGCACCCAAAAGCAACAAGAGCCAGAACACGACACAGAAGCAGTGATCGCAGAATGTAACACAGCAACCGTTGCTGTTCTGGAAGCTTCTGAGATGGACCTGGGAGCCACGGCACCAGCCTTCTGCCAGCAAGAGGTCTTTCAAATACAGACTTCCAACCTAACACAGGTAGGAAGCTGTCACTTTTGTGTGCTATAGCTCAGAATTTAGATTCCGAGGTGTTTATAATCAAAAATCTACTGCAAAGGTTGAAAAAATAAAAGGGAATCGAATCCAATTTTTTTGTAAGACGCCCTACTGTGTGAGTTTGGGTCTTTGCTAGTTCTGCATATACATTTTTGGTGCAAAGAATAATGGTTTATATATTTTTTTTCCAACCTTTCAGACTCCGGGGACTCCCACTATCATGTGTAACGAGTTTGGAGAGACTATAGCCATCATTGAGACAAGCGGAGACCTGGCAGAGGCCATCGAGCTGTACCACACGGCACTGGAGAGTGGCATCAGCATGGAGGCCATCACTGTGGACAGCCTGCAGTTAATGTGAGAGAAGTGAAGAACAGTGCTGCATTCCTGTGGCCATCATCTTGGAGATTTGAAGATTGTGATTAAAAGAAGCACGTAAGTGATGTCAGATGGGTCAGGACAAGTGTAGAAAAAAAAACAGGGTATTCATTTCAATTTAAGTCATTGAACGTGTGAACATGCGTACCTCAAATAGCCACTCCAGTCCATCCTCTCAGATATTTTTCAGCCTTATTTTCAGAGGGCTGATTTTAGAGGATTCATGTGACAGCATCTGATCTGTGTTAAGATGGCTTACAGTCTGTCTTACTGATGACACTTCGTGACACTCTTGTTGTGACATTTGGACAGAGCCGGATGGAGAGTATAAAGGGTATAAGAATTACACTCATGCACAGTAATGATTTCCAGTTAACATTGTAACCTTCAGTTGTTGCAAAGAGGTAGTTTAAGGGCATTGACCTGAAGAACAGAACAACACTGAAAAGGGAGTTCAAAACAAGTGTGTGCTCATCATGGACAGAAGTTATGCACAATCACCGCAACGGACACAGGATTCCCATGTGATACGTCTCATACATTTCTCTGTCTGTACACTGAATGTTTGTAGCATTTTTAATGTTATAATTCTGATATGGAGAAGTGTTACAAATAAACAAACCGTTTCTCTGTTTCCCTTGTAATTGCTTTGAGGAAATGTTAAAACCACAGTAACCAGCAATCACCTTAAAAGGGATAGTTCACTCAATATTGAACATTCTGTCATAATTTCTTCACCCTCAGGTTGTTTAAAACTTGCAGAACAAAGAGAAGATTTTTTTTAATGTTTCAATGTCCTTAGTAGATGTGAGTCAAATGTGGCCAAAAGGGAACCCCAGTAACTTTAATTGTATGGACAAAAACCACACTGAGACACTTTTGTGCTCCAGATAAGAAAGAAGTCCTACAGCTTTGAAACGATTAAAGGAAATGATCATAGAATGTTCTTTTTTTTTTTTGAGTCAGCTGGAGTAAATCACTTTAACTCTGTTCTGATGTTATATGGAATGCTTTAGTTTCTTCATACTGCAATTGGCTTTTTTACAGGCAGCAAATCAAGAAATGTGATAAACTAAACCCAATACACCCATAATACATATGGAAACACCCAATCATTCATTAATTCGTAATGTTCACCTCTAATAACTTGATGTACTATTCAGCCATTCAGAACTCAAAACTTCACACACAAATGTAGATCGGTGAAGTTTTACACATAATTGTTTTGACTTATAACGAAGAGTCTGTTTCTTTGAACATCTATTTATTTGTTTACTGAGAGATACAGTTCAAATGTAAAGCTTATCAGTATAAAGACTTTCTCGGATATGTAAATCAGCAAAACAAGGTAACACAATAAGAACAGTTTCTAACCATATTTCTTTATTTCTCCTTTAGTTATACAATTTCATTTCTTGTTTACTGGCTTCGTTTCTTCCAATGAGGTTTCTGCTCTTTATTGTGATTATTGAGTCGTTGGACTCTTACTGTATTTTATGTACAACAAAGACCAGTGCTGCAAGAGAAGAAGATCACCATCTATGGCCTCCCAGTCTCACCTCACAGCCTTAAAGTGATTGAGGAAAGAACGATAAAGTGACAGGAGGAGGAATGAGAAAGGGGAGGAATGTAAGTGGAAAAAAAATATTTAAAAATGTACGACTTCCAGAAAGATGTTTGGAGTGTCTTAACAACAAAGGCTTATGTAATTACTTCCTGGTAAGAAATAAAACATATTGTGAATATCAATATAAAGAGTGAAAGAAAAACATCTAAAAAAAAGAAGGTAGTGGAAGTGCCTCTAGGTGCGAGGGTGAACTCATCCCTCCGTTTCTGCTAAAGAAAGAGTATATTAATAGGAATACAGTATTAATAGTGATATAGGTTATAAGGATCAGATCCACAAGAACAACAAAGCATTAATAAGAACAGTACAGTAATAATGAGATTTTATAAGATAATGACCTTTAGCATTACGTGTTGAAAAATCAAGTTTCTCTAAAAAGTTAACAAAATTCTTATAGTAAATTCTTAAGAATATATTCCCAACATTCTCATTGCTCCATGCTTCACCAGCTCATGAAAAGTTGAATAAAAAACAAAGGAAGGCGGGGAAAGAAATGTTTAAATACGTGGAATCTCTTAATATATGGTTAAAACATAAATCAATGGCAATAATGTGCCTGTCGACTTCCCTTCCACGACCTGTTTCCTTCATGGCTAGCCAATCGGAGGCCTCGGAATGACTCCAGTTTGATTGACAACCACTAAAGCCAATCATCGGACAAAAGGCTTACGAATGGCAGCGCAGCTCAGAGTCCCTCACTGAAGGTTTTCAGTGCCTTAAAGCTCTCTGGGAAAAGTCTTCAAAATGTAAAACACCACAGAAGACGAGAAAATATTTAAAATAAAAGTACAATAAGTCTTCAATATCACTTAAACTCAGCCAATGGAGGCCCGCCTCACAATGACTGGCAGTAACCCAAAAAAACAATTAAAAAACACCTGTGGCCTAACTACAGCCAAACAGGCCTACAAAACACAAGAGTCTGAAACGGGATGGGGTCCCCTCACACGTCTGGCCTTTCTAGAGGCGTCAGCAGCACTGTGACTTCACTGGCGTCCAGGACAGGCCCATAGTCCTCTAGTTTCAAAGTCCAAAGGAAGCCTAATGACTAAGATAATGCTGTAAATTAAAGAGTGTGCATTTAACAGTGTCTGTGATTATGTAGGCAAGTGTCTGAATGTGTCAAAGTCAAGTTTTCAGAAGTCAACGTCACGTGAAATACTGAGAAGGATCAAAACCCCAAAGCGTTTTGAGGCGTCTCCCCTCATCTGCTCCATATCAATGAAAACTCTGCTCTTGCTTTTCTCTCCAAGTCCTTCGGAGGCGGTCATAGAAGAGACAGGACAACAAATGTAGATCACGCAGAGGTTGAGGGGAGACATCTGGTCTTCAAGCCATCCGTCTGTCCATCAACCTCATCTGGTGGAGTCCTGTGAATCGTCAGCATTTCTGGGCTCCTCCGAGCTGTTCTGCTCACCCTCACGCTCGGCCTCTTTTTCCTGAGGCTCTGCCCCTGCAGCTATGTCACTGGCCGCCACCGCTGCCCCAGAAGGTCCAGGCAAGCAGGATATATCTGAAGTGCCGGCCAATTCCGACGGAGCTGCTGTTTGCATGATCTTTTGCCGGACCTCTCGGATCTTGAGCTGTAAACAAACCTTAGTGGGGAAGATATCAGCGTATCGCGCCTGGAACGCAGCAGTAGCTTGAGCTATTGAATGAAGGAGAGGGGCGAGAGGGGGAGACAAAGTCAACATTAAATGGAAGAATTTATGAAAGGGATTTTTATTTATCTAATGCTGGGGTTTTCGGCTTTCATAATCTCAGAAGATGTGCCACTCTGTCAACATAAATCACAGCATGAAGCTCTTGAGTCCTGACTTCAGTTTTGTTCTCTTTCTCACACAAAGTCATCGCAAGGCATCAGAAGTGCAAGTGCTTTTATGTGATATATTTATGGAACTCTCTGAAGCTGCAGTCGATTCTTTTTGTAACTGCGTTATACTGGAGAGTATAATTTCTCCAGTTTTGTTCAATAGACATGCTCGGAGAGAAGTGATGGTGAGAAAATTAGATAATGTACACTTCATTCCTTTAATATAGTGAACTATGCGCTAGGCTGGGCGATTTTTACCAGAAATGTGGAAATGCTTTCCACAGGTTTATTAGACCATGAGAATGAATTGAAACATAACGTTTGTTCACAATTAAACACCACATTTTAATTTAGGGTCCCAAGAAATCCATTTTATTTTCCGTTAAATTCTGTTTTCCATTTAGCTTTTTGTGTTTTATTAATAATTTATAATCAGAAATGGTGTCTAATAAAGTAAATGAATGAAACCTTAAAATTTAAATTTAAATGAAAATATAACAATTAACTTACAACAAAACCTTGCATATTTTTATCAAAATAAAATGCTGCACAACAAACCTGTGTGAATTAAAACATGGATCAAAAAAACTTGGTTGTACGATATTTCTTAAAAATAATAATATTATTACTTAGAAATATATTAGTAATACAAAATATTTTTTCAGTGTGTATTTGACGGTAGTTTTTAATCCTTGCAAAGTGACTCAGACCTGCTAGATGCATCTTTTGGTCATAAATAAAACAGATATATAATAATAAAGTTATAAATTGTAATAGATTAAGAAATGCATTTGAAACATTCATAATATACATTTAATTTATATACTTTTATTATCATATTTTTTTGGGGGTTTGTTAAGATTCCATTAGTCTTGTATTTATCCCAGAACCCCTAAATCCATGGGTCTAATGAATAATGTAATGTAAATAGCATCTGTTTTTGTTAAGGTTTGTGCTGTGACTGGTCTGAACTTCATTTGACTCTTGTTCTGTCTGTAAGCTGTGTGGGTGGTACAGTGTGTGCGGTACCTGAAGGGAAGAAGCCATGCTCCTGGAATAGCTGCATGACAAGAGCTCTCCTCTGATCAAGAGTTCTCCTGAGAGAGGAGTAGGGCACCTTATCAAACTCCAGCTCCCCCAGCACGTCCTCTCCATCTGTACCAGATAAAGCAGCTGAAGCAGGATGATACAGGCTGCAGAATGATGACGGTTCTGTGGGTGGTGAAGTGTTACCTGGCCTTTCAAAGGTGAAAATGTCCCCTTCACACTTTGCAGCGCTTTTAGGTGTGTTTGGCTCTGAACTGCAGCTAGATCTGCGGCGGCTTTTCCTTTTCGGAGAGATTGGATCTTCTGTGGATGAGTCCAGGTCTGTATAAAGGAGGATTTGAGGGCTAGTTGATTTGATTTGTAAGAATAGACTGACCCAATATCATCAACACGGAGTTCTAATTCACACTCATTCATCGGAGAGGTCTGAATCTTACTCTCACCGGTGGAGTTTTTCCTCTTCCTGCGGTAGCTGCCCAGTATGGCTCGTGGGGAGGTGGCCAGACTCTGCAGGGTTGGAGAAGGCAGAACCTCCTCTGGACGGAATTCTGGCAGCTTTGCGAAGCGCTCCTCAAAGTACACTTCTGACAGGACCCTGCAACACATTACCGATCACAAGATTTTGACTACTCTATACATGCAATGGGGTCACATTACCGTATTTTCCGGACTATAAGTCGCACATTTTTCATAGTTTGGCTGGTCCTGCGACTTATAGTCAGGTGCGACTTATTTATCAAAATTAATTTGACATGATCCAAGAAATGAACTAAGACAATTAACCAAGAGAAAACATTACCGTCTACAGCCACCAGAGGGCGCTCTATGCTGCTCACTGCTCCTGTAGTCTACACTGAAGACATAGAGCGCCCTCTCGCGGCTGTAGACGGTAATGTTTTCTCTTGGTGCTTGGTTCTAAATAAATGAGACTTATTCTCCAGTGCGACATAGTCCAGTGTGACTTATATATGTATTTTTCCTCATCATGACGTATTTTTGGACTAATGCGACTTATAGTCCGAAAAATACAGTAATTGTTATGTTTTTATATATAGTTTTTTACATTTTTGCCTGCAATTTTTCACCATTAAAAATAATTACTACCAACATATGATCAATACAGGGCTGGACATAAATAACATCTTTCATGAAACATACTTGTCAACAGAATCAAACGGTCGTTTGAGTGGTGGGGGCCGGGCTTTGACTTTTTTAGGTGGTGCATCTTTATCACCATGAGACTGAGGCGGAGCAGGATCTGATCCAGAGGAAGCAGGTAATGGAGAAGAAGGGTGGGAGTCCTTCCATTCAGCCTGGGTGGAGCGAAAAGAAAAACAGAGTGAGCTTTATCACAAAAGAAATCTTTTTTTAGTTTCGACTTCATGCTTTTAGGCAACTAACACACTGATTTAAAAAACTAAACTGATTGGGTTTATAATGTATCTGACAGTCATGTTAATGATGCTAACCTCCTTAGCATTTGCGTCTTTGCCACGGCCAGTAGCACTCTCTGCTTCTGCGGACCCCTCCTCTGGTGAAAAGGTTGCAGGGGAGCTCGTCTCGGCTGCCTTGTCTACCTCAAATGAGAACCGACTAGCACTCTCTTTGTCCTTCTCTCGCTCTCTCTCTTTCTCCCTGTCCCTCTCCTTTTCTCGCTCTTTGCCTCTCCCTCCTCCATCATAACTGCCCACTGGGATGTTGGCCACAGTGGCTTTCACTTTCTGAGGAGGCCTTGGCGTGATCAGCTTGGGTGTCCCCGGAGCACTGCCTGTTGACAGAGAAAAGAGTGTGTAGTTTCAAAGAAATCCCCGCAGGGCAGCATTATCATCATGAAAACAGACTTTATGATGTTAAACTGGATGTCAGGTACCAGAATGAGAGGTTTGAGCAGGGCTTCCAGGTGAGGTGCCCGGTGGAGGTGCAACCGAACTGCTGCTGCTTTTACTCGGGAACTGGAACTGTTTGTCCGGCTGGAAGAGAGAGACCTTCTCGGCCTGTCTCTCAGAGGACTGCGTGTAGACATGACTGTCTGTGTGCTGCCGGTCCAGAGTTCGCTCCTGGTGCAACTGTCGCTCAGAATGTGTGGATATGTTCCCTTGCCTGTCTGAGGTTACAGAGGTCATGGAGGTCATTGTGGTGTATTTAGGAAGGATGTGTGGAGATGGGCTAGAGGAACTGGACACCGTGTACACCACACTGGGTGACACCGTACCCATAGACACCACCCCAGTAGCCAGGGTCACATTTGTAGAGGTGTAGATGGCGGAGATGGCAGGAGCGTGAGGGGCGCTGGGAGACTGGGCCGGGGCCAACAGTGATGGCTGACCTGGTGAAACAGTAGATAACAGCGACACACTTTACAAAAAAAACACACAAAACTGATCAAAATCAAAAATTATTTCACGCAGTTACAAAAGATTTTGGTTTCAAATAAATGTTGTCCTTCTGAACTTTCTCTAGTTATAAAATAATCCTTTTGAAGGATCATGTCACAAAGAAGACTGGAATAACAGCTGCCGAAACCTCAGCTTTGCATCACATGAATAAATGACTTCATTTTAAAATGGAAACTTATTTTTTAATTGTTTTAATATATATATAGCAATGATTGATTTGAACACAAATGTTAATTATTTAAATGACTGCCCTGATATTTAGATGACATAAACATACTGAATTCTTTTCATTACGAGTCCACTGACCTGCGATCAGTGGCTGCACCAAAGTCTGCCCCGGATGAGCGATGGCTGCAAAGGTGGCCAAGGGAGACGGGACATAAGCAGATCCAGGTGTTGCTGAAGCTTTCTGAGAGGAGGAGCCGGTTGTTGTGGGAACTAACGGCAAAGGAGAAGGAACCCCAGGAGCGGACTGTACATAAGTGATTCTGCAGGAGAAGCCAGATCAGAGCAATGCAGGGTTATTCTCTTGTGCTGCAGCACTTCAGGAGTGTAGGAGTTGTTAAAGAAGAGTGGGGGAGCTGTTTGGTGAGGTGAGTATCAGTAGCCCTGTGAAAGTGTGCGCTGTACCTTGTAGGTGGGGGCGGTAGCAGCACGGTCTGAGACGGGGTAGAGCCTGGGGCCACCACTGTAGCTGTTCCCATAGTAACAGAAAACGGGACTCCCAGGCTGCACTGGTCCTGTAGAGGGAAGCTGCGACTGGACGACAGGCATTGGCGCAATCTGAATAATCTAGAAAGGAAACAGGAAGACAGGATCAAAAACAGATCACACTCACAAATAATAATCACTGCTTATGCTCGAATGTTAATTTGTTGTTTAGGCATTTACCATTTGAGGTCTCACCTTGCTTCCTGCTTGTCCTCCGTTCTGAACAGGAAGAGGAGGGGCTACCAAGGGAAAATGATGAGGGGGGGCAGGAGCAGCCCTCACTGTTGCCATGGGAACCAGCATCTTGCCCTGCAAGACTGGTGACTGTGTTTGCACTGCAGGAGAGAGAAAAAAAGAGAGAGAACAAAGTGTTTAAAATAATTGGGTGTTGCACAGACGGTCTTATCTGGCACAGCACAAAACTATGGAGAACAGCACCTGAACATGATGATGGCTCTGAGCCACAACACAATGAAACATACACACATACAGGCTTCTGTGGAAAATGATTCAGCACAAGTCATCAGCACAATGAGCGTGCAGACAGAATTTTTTACTGCACATACTCGAGCTCATCTCGCACACGCGCCTTGTATTATTCTCACTAGTTAGTCTGTCCACAAGCTGGCTACACTGACCCGGTCCATTTTCATTTTCACAAAAAGATAGAACTACAACAAATAACTGAAGATGTAATAAAAATAAACCACACTGACAGCTGGGAGTGATATATACTCAAAACTCTATTTTAAACGTGTACAAAGATATTTTATCATTCATTATTTTTTTAAGAGAATTGGTGCAAACGCTGGACAAGGAGGAAACTTTCAAGAGCACGTGTTTAGCATCTGTTTTTGCGCATGCTATAAAATGGAATATACTGAAAAAGGCTTTTCGTTCAGCACATACGGCAAACATTTGCATCAAAATAAAAGCATACTTTTGGCAAATTGGATTTGCTCAATCGAAACAAAAAATACATTGCAAAGAATTACTGCCTTTTTCATGATGATGTGTGAATGGTAGAATTTTTTTTCTAATTTCTACTGAAATCGTACATTTACTGCAGAAGGTAATCAGGCAATTTTATTGCAATGTAACAGGTATATTCTCTAGTAGGGCTGCACGATATTGGGAAAAAATGACATTGCGATATTTTATTTTCATGCTATATATATTGCGATATGAAATCTAATCAAATTTTTTCTTAGAAACAAAAATTGGGGTGAGCACACTTACATTCTCATTGTAAATGATTTAAAAAACGACACCATCGTGTCAATTGATTAATATGTGCAAGGGAGAGAGAGCGAGACAGCGCTCGTGTTGTTTAAAGACGGTGAGCCTGCGGCCGTGGCTCGCTCGCTCGCTCGCTCTAGCTCTCTCTCATGCACGCGCGCACTCTCTCGCTGTCTCTCTCCTCTCTTTCGCTCTCTCTGCCCTGTTAAACTGACAAGACTTAAAAACACATGCAAATGATAAACTTTCACTCTATGATGGTTAAGCTGTGCAATTAATATGCAAATCACATTTGTCAAGGGCCAGGGAGCAGCTGGCCCGTACTGTTAATGAATAACGGATCAACTACGACAACCTACATCGCACATCCTGCGATGTGACTATCGTGGATTCGTACATCGCGATATCGATGCTTAAACAACACATCATGCAGCCCTATTCTCTAATATGTTTTATTCACTCATTGGATTATTATAAAATATGTATCCTCACCTCTGGCTCCTGGGCTAACTACACCCACAGCAGGACTGGAGACGTATCCCGACTGCTTCCCATTGGCCAACGAGGCGTGAGTGGGCAGAGCTGTAGGTAGGGTGAAGATACTGGTTGGCTGACCGGCCTGCTGAGGGGAGGGGCTCTTGGGATTGTTGGTAGAGAGGGTAGGGATAATGTACTGAACCTGTGTCATGGGTTTTTGGCCCGATGAAGGGGTTATTGATGCAGAGGGAAGGATGTGTGACTGCAGAACGGGCAGAGGAAGTGGACCATTACTATGGGTAAGAGGGGCCGATGCTGGGGAGGCTGGGTTTTGTGGATGAGGGGGTGTGAGAAGCTGTACACCGGGTGGGGCTTGGAATGTGCCTCCCAAAACTAGATTGGTCACCAGCCCCCCTTGAGCTCCTGATGCACTAACAGGATTGGGCGATGATGAGGAATAGTACCCACCCCCTCCACCTGAAGCTGTTGCTGGGTTTCCTGTGGTACCAGGTCCAATGAAAAGCTGTGTCTGTGGCGGAGCGGGTTTCCGGTCATGTGGGGACTTGCTGGCGATCGGCACCGGCGTGCTGACCACAGGTCGCACCACATTAGTGACAACAGTGGACGCCACTCTCACCGCTCCTAGCACTGATGACACTCCCCCGGCAGAACTGAGCAGGATGGACTGACCCGCAGAGGGCTGGGACACTGCTCCTTCACCTTCCCTTCTTTCTCCATCACCTCCCTCCACTGCTCGCTTTCTCTTTGAGGAAGCATCGCTAAAGCGTCTGGAGCTGGGGTAGGAGGAGAGAGATACGCTCCGACCATGACCAGGGCCGTAAGACGAGGAGCAAATCACGGGAGCAAAAACTCTCTGATGCCGCGCAAGTGAGAAAGCAGCAGAGAAAAGAGGAGAACATGAATTAGAGCAAGCATATGCAATGACACAGATCCTTTACCAGTTAATAAAACTTACTGTGTAATAGCCTTCTGCAAACTTCATTAATAATTGACTTAGGAAAAATGCTTAAGTACCACAAGCAATTTACTAGTTCTACAGAGATCAAAGCATTCTACATTTCACTATTTTGTGGGACTTTATTCAGCAAGGGACCGTTCACAAGAAGTTTTCCTCATTTACTCACCCCAATTTCATTAAAGATGTTAAGGCCTAATGTCTTTCACACTGGGAAAAACACTGGCCAACCCATGAGTTTGTTTGATAAACACCATAGCAGTGCTGTCAAACGATTAATTGCTATTAAATCGCATCCAAAATAAAAGTTTTTGTTTAGATAATATATGTGTGTACTGGGTATATGTATTATGTACTTATAAATACACACACATGCATGTATATATTTAAAATATATATTTTACGTTTTTAAATATTAAATATACTTACATAAGATATAAATTATATGAATATAAATGTATACATGTAAATATTTTCAAAATATATGCTGTATATGTGTGTGTTTCTATATACATAATAAATATACACAATACACACACATATCATGCAAACAAAAAATTTATTTTGGATGCGATTTAATCGCAATTAATCATTTGACAGCACCATAACGAATACTAAAATCGCTGTTTGAAACCACGTAAAAACAGTTTGAAATCCTACTGTCAGAGATTGAGTTTGCATTCACATTTTAGCCCTTTGTGCCATTTTAAATAAACTAGACCGAACAGACGAATCGCATGTGAAAATCGGACCGAAAATTCATGCTGAATATTTGTGTTGGTATGAACAGGCCTTTAGTAAGAATACTTTTCGTTTGCATACAATAGATTTGTGTAAGAAACAGACTGTAATTTCAGTCATTGTTCACTGATATTTAACTCTAAGAGCCATAGCTCCCAAATTTCATTTTTGGTATGTTCAAAAACAGCAACTGAGTAAACTTATTTATTTCAAATGCAAGAACTAACGGCATTCGGCACCAATTACTTCAAACCTGGTGTGACAAAGATTGTATTTCTGAGTTGATCTCAAGTGAGAATGAGATTTGAGAGCTTCAGCGGAATGAGGGTTTATCAGTGAATAACGTCCTACATTATGGTCTTTTCCCTCACACTAAGCTCCTAATTAAATGGAGGCTTAAATGTAGAACAAATGTCATACAAATGGTTTCAGAGTTTAATAGTACAAATCATCCTCGTCTTTCACTGTGTGGAAAAAGCAGAATTTCTCTAATATTTTGTCTTCTGTTTTTCTCGGAGCAACATGAGGCTGAGTAATTAATGACAAAGTGTTAGATTTTGGGTGAGTCATTCCTTTAAATTATATATTTTGTACAGATCAACACACAGACAGACCAACAGATGTCAAATATGCAAGATGATACCTTGCGTTCTCCTTCATCTCCAGATCCATTTTCACTATCACTGTCTGTCACCCTTTCCTTACACTTCAGGTCAATGGAGCTGCCTGGATACGAGTCGTCTGAATAAGACACACAATGATGACTGATACAACAGAACGACACAATTGCTAATAAATACAAAAGTCTTAGTGGTGACAGAAATGACTTCAGCACTCACTAACTTATTTCCTAGAAAATCCTTACGGATTAAAAGACCTTAGAAAGAGGCTCAGATGATGAAGTCTGACTCACCAATGACATCATCATCCCCCTCTTCTTCACAGATGACCATACGCTCTTCGTCGCTTGTCATGTCCTCACTTACCCCCCTCTGTGTCTGGGAGAGAGCACCCCGCCTTGCAACCTGACCACCATCACCACACATCTTAAAACACAGGAAGAGTTCGTTGAGCCTGAATCTCTATAAATGTGTCACTTGCACAAGTGTGCATGTAATACCTGTGCGAGCTCAGCGAGTGCCTGTGGATTGCCTCTCTCGCTCCTCTCCAGATTGTGCATGGCACTCTGGGAGAAGGCACGAGGGCGGGGCAATTGACCCTGTCCCTCAGCTCCGACTCGCTCTGACACGCTCACCATCCCAGGCCCCACCCCTTTGAGCTCCATTCCCATTGACACAGATGGAGGTTCTGAATTACATAAGAAACAGAAGAGTTTGATATTATTTTGTACATCGTTTATGGTAAAGCTAAGCAACAGGCCGCCACAACAACAGAGTGCATCAGTGAATGTCCCTTTTCAGCAGCCGTGGTTATGGAAGTACTTTGTTCCTCGATTTTTTACCGGAGAGATTAAAAAAAAAAATGTCTTTGTGAAAGTCTTACAAGCCAAGCAACTACAAGGTACAATCTTTGATTTAAAGCTTATTTGAATATTGGACAGAAAGACAAGACTGTGTACTTAACACCTGTAATGAGGGAAAGAACTACAGTCCCATGAAGAATTGTGATAAAACAGTATTTAAGCTCTTGACATTTGGCAACCGCAACCATGAAAGCTTGTGGAGGCCTGTTACCAATGCAAGATAACACAAATGCCAAATTAAAATGAACTTTTTTTTTTTTTAGGATAAATAACCAACAGGCAATCCTTCTTAATAAATCAATAAATCTACCTTCCTCACTTGCAAATCTGGTTGTCAACATTAATAAAAAGTGTAAAATGATCTAGGCTAGGTTTTGGTGAAACTGCAAAAATTACTTGATAGACTTAAGAATGATTAAGAATGATTTGAAAACTAAACTAATGTTTTGCCAAGTATGCCATCATTTTTCAATTTATCGCTGTCTTGGAAATATTGATTATAAATATACAATTAGTAGCTATCTTTTAAAGAAAAACCTTAATGTTGCAAAAATAAATAAATAAATAAATTAATTAATTAATTAACCTTGTTGTTGAACCCTGAAGCTAAATCCTTCCAGATATTAAAACACGTATAAAATATTGAATCAATTAGATAACAGTTACTTTACAAATCGTCCCCTTGGAATTATGAGGTTCTATCTGACATTTTTGTCAACATTGAGTTATTCTTATTTTGATATTCTGTGACAATTTATTTACATTATGTGATAGATTTTTTTTATGTTGTATATATTATAGTATTTTTATTTTAAAAACAATAAGGTTCTCTCGACACAGTCAAATGGAATGCAAAAACTCAATATCAATATCTCAACATCTCAAAACTACTTGGAATGAAGATAGAATCTTATAATACCAAGGGGACGAAATGTGTGCAAGTTGTGAAACCATAATCCATGCACATATAATCACCATATAATCTATCCATAACACTGTGTACAGTGACAATCTACATTTCTTGTCCTGTTCCACACCTGTGGTTTCTGACATGCTCCTCTCGCGGATGTCTTTGCCCCCTGGAACACCTCGTCCCTCGCTGCTGGATTTCTTTCTGTCCTTATTACACCATTTCCAGTCGGGATGTGCCTTAAAGTGTGCCTCCTTCACCTGTGAATAATGACAGGAACAGTTACAGGCCGGAAAGACTTAATGGGGATTATTCAGGTGTCTAAACCTGCAATCTGCGAGTACAAGACAGTTCCAGTAACCTGAAATGCGAGATCGTGGTATTTCTGTTTCTCTTTGGGTCCCAAAGCATACCACCACTCTCCAAGTATCTTGCTGACAGTGCGGTTGTCCTGGTTTGGGTGTCTCTGATGAACCAGCGCACGATGACGCTTGCTGAAGATCATAAACGCATTCATGGGCCTCCGGATGTGATCTTTCTCCCTCTAGAAAGTGAAAGGGTCATAAGGAACAAGTTTACTGTATTTTTGATCAAATAAACTCAGCTTTAATGGACATAAGATAGTTCAAAAATATTAAAAAGTAGTATGCGCAAACCTTTCCAGGACTGGTTTTGTCATCTTTGGGCAGTGCACTGAGGGACTGAGATCTACGCTTTCCAGGAGACGCAGAAATTGGCGGATCAGGAAGAACACCGGGGAAAAATCTGTACACAAAAATAAAAATATGAGAATATTAATGGAGGAGAAGAATCCACGGGGATCCAGCAGTATGTGTTGATAAACCCAGTGTAACACTATGCTGACTGTCCCCATCTACCCCTACTAAAACAATCTCTCTTTCTTGCTTACAAAAAGGAACATTATTTCTCACGCTACTAGCATCAATACAAAGGAAGCATTTGTTCACAGCCGCCTATTTTTAACATGTGTGAGGACAAGACACCATCATCATCATGAGTTATTTCATTAATTGCAGAGGCATTAAGATGATGTATTACTACTTGCATGCACATAATTTTGAAGATGGAGTTTTCTATTATACAAACACTATGGTAGTTAACTGATCATTATTACACAGTCACAACCATATAGCTACTTCAGCCCAAAACAGGCTGAAGAGATCCAACGATTTCACTCCCGTAACCCTCAGGGCCCTTCACTGTGCCGTGAAACAACACAGCAGAATGCAATTACTGAAAACTGCAATGCACTGTGTCGATGAGCTACTGCTTTGCAGCCCACTGCCAAAACAGAAAGCACAGAGCTTTAACATTTCTGTAATATCTAGTGTATAATATTAAAGAGATGAAAGCTTCACAAATGTCAATACCACCTTAATGTGAAGATAATGTGATAATCTAAATGGGTAAAGCACATTTTGCAGTAACTGTACTAGATGACTTGATTATAAAAGCGAGCAGAATTTTACATGCGATTCATAAGAACGAGGGAAAAACAAGGGAGACATGTATTCAGATGAAAGTTCATTAATGTAAAGTGCCTCTGGTTTGCTGCTGTCATTCATACACAGACACAGGAGAGAGTGGAATGCTTTTGTTCTCTCTTTCTTTGTGGTGCCATTATGCAGCTCTTTCCACACACAGGAACACCAGCAGCAAAACATATTCAAACAGAATGACACATCACACACACACACACTAGACCACTCACGGATCATCCACGTCACTCTCTGTTTCACTGTCAGGTCTCTCTCGCTCCGCATCCTTCTCTCTCTCTGGGGGCAGTTCATCAGCGGAGGGAGTGGGCCGTGAGGAAGGGTTAGGTGCTCCCTCTATAATCTCCTTCAGCACTGACCCGCTCTGAGCCTCTGAAAGTGAAAGACGTGTTATTCATTAATGGCTAAATTACCGAGGCTAGAGTTACTGAGAGTCACTGCAGATGTGACAAGAGAGGCCAAATAAATAACAGCATCTGGACTATCCCAAGAAACAGGCTTCCACATTTTTTAAATATTGACTACAAATATTTATGATCTCAAAAGGTTGACAAACACATTTCAGCTAATTCTGGACACAGACATTGGCTGTATGAAGAAAATTACCTTTCTTCAGAGAAGCTGTCTGCGGATGACTGACAGTTTGTTGGCCCTCACCAGGTTGAGCCGACAGATCTGATTGGGTGGGTGCCAGGAAAGGGACCAATGAATGCCAAGGAAACACTGGAACAGATCTGGGCTCAACATTAGTCCACACTACAGGAGAAAATAAAAGAGCATTGATTCCAGCCAGTATTAAAAAAAATACCAAGTAATAAAACACATCAACAACCGAATGATAGCCTGATGATGAGTCACATAAATGACTAGATGCATATGTAGATAATAATATTATACCACTGCATAATTGTGACACACAGTTGTCTCAGTAATAATTAATGATTTTGGTCATATTTACACATTTTAGTGTCACTCTCAATGACATCAAAATAAACACCAAGTATATTACAAAAGACATTTAAATAGACAAAATGAAGAAGGATAACAGGCCTAAACATCTTACATAATTAACAGTAACATTATATATGAAAGTTATTTTCTATTAAATAAAGATATCATAAACGTTTGACTATTATAAAAATACAGTCATGTTGCTGCAGCACAATTTTGATTTATTTTACAAAAAGACTAAAGCAAAACAGACTGTCATGAAAACAGTAAGTGCATGAACAAATTGTTCCCGACTGATATTAAGCAGGCAGTATTTGGCGCCAAACAATCACTTCTAGAATAACATGATTTAAGAACAGCCTGTTCATGCAGTTATTTTATGCTGCCGTTAGAACCACATAGACACGATTTGTGAATACTATATTTCAGCCGCAAAAATCCTGCTATAAGGGAAAACAACATCAGACACGTCGAGTATTAATGACTGACCAAACATGCTGAGTCCTTGGCGGAGATACTGCGGGCTTTCCGATGAAAACATGGTTGAGTAAGAGGCTTGAAATACTTTTTTTTTTCTTTGATAACTGAAAAACTTCACAAACATGTAATTTTAAATAAAGGTACTGATTCAAACGTTCATCTGGTATAGATTAAAGTCGTTGCGATTAAAAATGAAATATCCACATGATGCTTTTCCCAGACAGGTGATGTTGAGTCAAGCGATGAAAATAAGCGGCCATAACCGATGCAGCCAGCATCCGTCTACTGGAGTTTCTTCATATTGGTACCAAATGTTCTTGTAATGACATGCTGTCGTTCAGTCACACTGGTATTTAGTTCATGATCACGTCCTTCTGTACTCAGATTTATTGGCTCAGACACCAGATCATAATGTAGCAAAAATGATGATAGCGTGCTATCAGGTACCGCACAGAAGCGCCATTCCAGCTTCAGGAACGCACAGATTATAACAAATGTCGATTTTAGCGTAAAAACACTGTCTAGTATGCACACCGTCGAGGCTCGAAACGCGGAAACGGGTTTGGTTTTATTTGGATGATGTAGTTTATTTTTGGTCCTGTTTGCCCCCTCCTCGTCTGAGCTTGTTTACATTGACGGTTAGCTACGGGGATGAAGGGGTTAAGTAGGCCTCTCGGTCCTCCTCGGGCTCGAGTATTGCAACACTCCGCGACCTGAGCTCACCTCAGCCCAGGGGGATTTACATATACAGTATAACGATTAATAAGTATTTTGGCAATAAAGAGTATTAAATGCGGTTATAAAAATAAAAAAGCACTCAAGGCATCGAAATAAGCAATGCCTAAATCCTGGAAACGTTTGTTCAGTAAATCGTCGTGAAAATAGGAAGCCCAAATCTGCCAGATTAGCAGGTTAGCACGGTGCTACTACACCCGGGGTTACGAGTGCGATTTATTCTTTGGGTTGCGACACACAACGGAAGCGATTTTCTATTAAAAAGATTAACGAAATGTAATACCTATCAGTCAGGAAAATGATGCTTAATAATAAAAGGCCACATGTAATACACATCCGTCTTTTTCACGTGGTCACTAATATTATTCTCTTTGGCTGTCAGTGAACGTTATCAGAGCCACATCCTGTTTCACAACTGATCCAAATTCATCAGTTCGGTGTACAAAGCCTCAATGTCTAATTTTCAAACGCATAATGACATACTGCCCAGTTCACATGCAGTAACCGGACTCATTCTGTTCTGCCACTTTTGTTTAGGGGCTGCATGTGTGCGCTCCGGACCTGGTTTCAGCAGCACAGTTCCAGATAACTCCGTCCCCTCGGGAACGCCCCTGATCTCGCATCCGCACCCCCGACCGCCACAGCGGAACCTGTCCTCATGTCACGGCGTAAAACTGTAGCACCACACGGAAAACACCCAGATTTCTTATATATTTTTATAAAAAGGGGAAGAAACTACTAAAGCCAGGGGGCTCGGCTAAAGAGCCAGAGAAAGACAACTGCTTTCGAGAAGACAACACCTGTGCAGTGCTCCAGACCAACAGTCATTAGTTACACTGTAGTAGCACTATAGCCAGTCGTTGCAATTGCGTGAATAAAGTAATCTATAATTAATTACGTGATTGAAACAAGTACTTCTAAATGTTAAACTATTCCTCGTGACACTGAAATGTCAATATTTTGCTATAAATACTTAACCACGCAAATCTGACCAGATCCAGAATACTAGCAGCATCTCATATTATGTCAAAGAAAACGAAACCCATGTAGATAGTAAAACCGCACGCTTATCCTCTGTTCCTAAAAGCGGAAAGCATCGTTTGTGTCTTGCTTGCCTTTTATCACTGTGCCTTTGGAGGGTTTATTTAGATCTCGTCCAAGCTTAAAAACGACACACTTTTCGCTTAAACTGGATTTTAGTTGCTGGCACTTCTCGTTTTAAATGCCTGCTGTCGACGCCCCCTCCCTCTCGCGTACCCCAGCCCCAAAGAAGCTCCTCCAAAGGGCTAATCGTGCAGTAAACCCCTCGCCCTCGGCTCTGACACGATCGCGAAACTAGCGAGAAACCCACGAAGAGATTACGCCGTGCCCTAACCCGCTTTACTGGCAACCGGCGGGGAAATACAATACAAAACAGAGAAGAAAAGCTGGATAGAGATGATCCGGCGTAGTGCTGTTGTGCTGAAATGTCGGGTCTGAATTGTAATAGCCCCTAAAGTCCGGTGCGGTTCTCCCGGAGCAGGGTCACTTTCCGATCCGCGGCGGATGATCAAGCGCTCCTCTCCGCTCGCTTCGTAGGTGTTCGTAGTAAATAAGTCGTTTTCATAACATCATTCAATTGGCCACGACTCTTTCCTCGATTCCGCTCCACTCTCTCGCTTCGCAAACCCGTTCTTTCTTTCTCTTTCCCTCCCTCTTCCTCTTGTTGTATAGTAGGCTGCCCTATTTCGTTCTCTCAGCGTGTCAACCTCGCCCAGCCCGTGACCCGCCTTTTACTCTTCGAACGCGTTCTTATTGGTCTACTACGCAACCTATCGCAAGACAATCCGAGACGCTGATTGGTGGCAGCGTGCGATGGAATGTCAGTCATATGCAAATCCGGATTTGGCTCTCGGCGTCTCACTGGCCGACAAGGGAGCTAATAAATATTTAACACGCCACAGAATCTGGGGCATGACTTTACGTGGGCTCTCGTGATACTTGGTCCCACTGTGACGTTGGAGCTGCCACGCTACTTTAACGGTATTATTACACTGTATTACATACTCCAGGGTTTGGTTTATTATGGTTTATAACGAATGCATTATTTTAGGACAGATTCATAAGACTCAATGGCAATGTGACATAAATCCTCACATCATCTGGACTCTCCCTTCAAAACAGTAGTTGAAATGTAATACCATTTGTGGCCATTTAAAAAAGAGGGCGCCATAAAAACACACACGTATTGTATTTAGTACTTTGAAAACAAACGAATTGATATTTTATATATCCACATGTAAGTGAATAAACAAATGAAAACGCAATTTAAAATACACTGAATTTGAATTTGGCAGTAAAACTGCGTTATAGACACACTATTTGGGTAACTAATAAAAGAAAAAAGAAACATGTCCACTTCCTCACCCACTAAAGCCAAATCATCTGCAGTCAAAGTGTCAAAACATTTTCAACAAATGCAAATTGATCCCATTACCAGTACAATAAACTTTATGGTAACAATACACGTCACACATTTTCCACGCTCAATTTAAAACACTGCAGTTAGCGTTACACAACAATTAGTTCCCGTCCTGGAATCTGATTGGCTGAGCTGTGTTTGAAGAGTGATGTTCAGTGTAACAGTCTGTAACTCTGGTGACTTCTGTTCATTGAGTTCCAGACCAGAGACTGTTCCAGACATGCGTTCAGTCTGAGCAGTGTTTGGTGACGCACAAGGCTCGATGCTTTGGCTTCTTTTGTATAAAGGAACTAAACTGACAGATTGTGAGTTATCTGATATTCATTTATTGTTTATAGAACTGTTTTATAAAAGCAATATCACATCTGCAATTGTGCTGCTGGACAGCTGGGAATACTTGCAGCTGATTCACAACAATCCTGGCATTCGGTACTGCATTGCTTTTGTTTGTGTGAATTGAACACCTATACCACTCTGTTATACCACTTCTCTGGAGTGGTAAGTAAGGACCAAAGTATGGTTTTGGTTTATAATGCCTAATGTCCTGGGGGGAAAAATGAAATAAACCACAGATTTGTCACTGGGCATTGGTTCTCTTGGAGACCATACAGCTGTACATCAAAAACATTATGTAAACCAGTTAGAAATAAAAACTAAATTTAAAAAAGACAGAGGGTGGAGAAATATTCTTCACATAACATGATTTCCCCATCTTTGCTATTTCTTTAATGTTACTAACTAAACAGCAAAATTTGTTTTGGTCGAGTGCAGTATTACAGGTCAGAGACCGAACTTGGTGACCACTGTTACTGCCAACAGGACATTGACCAGTGAATCGGCTGATAGTGATTATGTCACAGACAAAAACACTATTATCTGTGTCTACAACTCTCAGGCAGCATGACACGGGCATGCTCACGGCGCCTGTGAATGTCAGCGTGCCTGTGTGTAGGTTTATGTGTGTGTGCGGAGTTCAGTGACTGGCTTGTTTGTTTGTATGAGGCAGAGGGGTACTGGCCTTGTGCCCGGCATCAGTCAGTCCCTTCACAAACAGTCACGCTACAATGAGAAAGAGTTGTGTGTGAGAGCAAGAAACGATACAGAGAAACTTTAACCATAAGTGCAGTAACATTTTCCACACAAACGCAGTGGCCAAATAATACTATGACGTAATATTATTTGAGTAATACATTCCACTCTACATTTACGCCTGAAGAGTAGCCTACACGTTACATATATACCAGGACAAAACAGAAAGACACTCAATAGTGTCACAATAAAATTAGTGGTCGTGGAATGTTTGAGAAAAGAGAGGGAAACTGGGTGGGAAGGGGAAACTGCAAGACAGGCGAATAAAAATAGAACAAGAGTCATTCTATGGAGAGGAGGGGAGGAGGGAGTTGTGAAAGTTGTGAAGACAGGGCCTCGCTCGCCGTATGTGGGAAGATGGTAACCGAACAACAGGAGAGGAGAGACACAAATCTATAAAAAGACTTAAGAAATAAAATCTCATGATAGAAAACATGATTATGTGGGAACACATATTAACTGATGTACTGAAATCCATGCAAATCAAACTGAAGTAAGAATGGGTTATCAAGAGCTATTTCTCCTCTATAAAACACAGTGTCAGAGCAGTGGGAGGGGCTACACACGCTCTCAGCCACTGAGCTTGCACTGAGCTCCTGGCAACAGCCAATGAGGTGAGCCCGAGACCCTCCAGCTCAGACTATGATTATAGTAAACAAGTTTTTAACTCCTTCCTCTCCGATTCCACTGAGAATGACGCACAGCAAAATAAAACTTCACTCATCATGTTCTAAAATACATGACACATCTAAATACATGAAAATAGCAGTAAAATATCTCAAATCAGCAGTAAGTCAGCCGTGACCAACAGTTCTCACATACAGAGATGGGTAAAGGGTTAACAGTGTAAGAGCCCCATGCTCCAAAACCTCTCTGTTCCTCCTATCCAATCATAGTTTTTACGATTAAAACAGTCTCAAAAAGCCCACTCCCTTTTTTCATGGCAACAGCTTTATGGGTCGTGTTACTCGAGCCACTGTGGTGACCACTGACCATGCACACACACTGCCCTTTTGTAAGATATTTATATCACTGCTGCCATCTGCCAGTACAAGCATTCCAGCTATTTCCCAAGGGACATATGGAGGGGAAAAGACAGGAAAAATGGTGGCTAACCAAAAACCCTTCATGTTGGATTTATATCTGTTGATCCACAAACACTCACTTACAACAACTGAACCACTGCTCGGAAAGTCTAACAGAACAGGTGCATGTCCATGAAATGTACCAAACATTAAAAGGGTAGTTATGAAACTATGCAGGTACGTCTCTCTAAAGCCTGTAATAGCACAGTCTTCTCACAAGGAGGCAGCACTGCCCTGTGGAAAAAACCTGTGGGCGCTCACAGCTCTGGCAGACACAGAACTGAGTGAAGGAGAGATTACAGCTAGGCACAGGGGCTTTTATGTGAATGTATGTGCAAGAGTCTTGTGAGAAAACATTTTTAGATCGTGTGATCTCCCCTGAGATTTAACATAGAAATCAAGCATTCGGCAAATACTAGCGTGAACCTTAAAATTTAGAATATGAGAAAAAGGCACAAAACTTAGCAGTGAAAAAATACTGTATAACATGCTGTTTAGCTATGCTATAATTTATATAAATGTATACTTGTTTGTGTTATCGTGGAGAAACCTACGAAAAGGGAATGGCAGGCATTCCCGGGAACACTCTGTGATCAGAGAAACAGAGATTCTGCAGTGCACCACAGAGAGAGGAAGACCAAGCGAATAATAGGAGAGGAAAAAACTGATGTATAAGTGGGTGAAAGGGAAAAAAACAAAGAGAATTAAATTGGCATTATGAGTACAGCAATGATGAAAAGGGAGACACCTTTGTACCACATAAGTGATATGCATTGCAGAGTTGACTATATGACAGATGGCGACTCAGAACTCATATTGAGGCAGAGACCTATTGGAAACACTGAATCAAATACGAAGAAAATGATACTACAGCCCAAAATAAAAACACCGCCTACAATACGTGTAATTAAAGTGATGAGTTGAAGTTTGAGGAAGGTTTTGTATGTATTTTGCAGAGAAATAAAAAAAGACACAAATGGTTACTTTTATCTTTTTAAAATTTGCAACATAAATCTGATGTTTAACTGCTTTCAAATTCAGTGTTATAGAACAGAAGGAGAAAAAATAGCAACCGAAAAAGACAAAGCATATTGATAGTATTTGTGTCAGCTCTAGTGACTAGTACATCTGTGTTTGCAGAGGGTGTGGATTAAATGAAACCGAGAATGTTTGAAATGATTGCCATAGTAAAGGACATCTGAAAAAAAAAAAAAAAAAAAACGGACTGCCAGTTCTAGTTTTCTGTGTTCAGTCAAAATCAATTGTCTAAATTCATTTTAGGTGTCCTTTAAGCTAATGAAAAATGTTATTTCAATTGTGAAATAAATTTGCCTAAAGAGAGAGAGAGAGAGAGAGAGAGTGTGTGTGTGTGTGCATATATATAAACCAGTTATGGGTAAATGCTAAACATCACTTAGTAAACACGTCCAAAATAACAATATAAACACACACACACACACACACACACACGTTTAAGCAAAGCTATCTAAATAGAGACATGCTATAGACTTCTGTTATTTTTATATACAGGTAGTTGTACAAATACTACAACCTAAACCAAACACACATTCTATCCCTGACCCTAACAGAAAAAAAAAAGAGAGAGAAAATTACATTTATATTTATATCATCCCCAAAACGATGTTTTAGATTTAGCTTACATCTGGGTACATATTAGCCCAAAATACAGTTGAGTAGGTACAAATACAAACACACACACGTTTATACACACACTGTATAAACTGTATTTTCTATCCCCTTACCTTAAACACAGCCCTCAGAGAAAACTTCTGCACTTTTAGATTTAAAAAAAAATTTGACTCATTCACTACATTATTTATAAGCTGTTTTCCTCATTGGAGCCAAAAAATGTCTCCACAAAGTCAAAATTTACTGGTATTACTATACTTGTGGGAATTTTTGGTCCCCAAAATGTAGGGAATGCCAGTGCACACACACACACACACACACAGCAGATAACAAAAGTAAAAAAATCTTCTCTAAAACAAAAACAAAAATACAATTTCTAAGAAAATAAATATGTCAGTCTTTAGTCAAAAAAATTCAGAGTAATACTTTTTTTTATGTATGAAAGATTACTATTCATGAAAATCAGCAGCATTGTGAAATGTCAATTTATCTGTGCTGATCAGCTGAAGGAAAATAATTAAAAAAAAATATATATTTATAAGTTTCTTTTTATAAGCACACTTGTAAAAAAAAAAAAAAAAAAAAAAAAACCGGAAAAACAAGTTTGTTGTATGTTGCATTTCCTCAGTCATCAAAGTACAATATTGAACGATTTAATAGTTAGGATAATAATTTTGGTTGCACTTTATTTTACAGAACGTGTACTTACAATGTACTTACAGTGTGTTTTATCTAAGAAAGTAATACAAGGTAACTACATGGGGTAGAGTTAGTTTTAGGGGAAGGCTCAGGGTTAGTACCTAGTTATTATATAGGTTTTGCAATTACTATAACAAGTACATAGTATGTACATGAGGAACAGAACTGTAAAATAAAGTGCTATAATTTTAGACCAGTATTTACAATGTACTTTTCAATAATTATATTTCAGGGTATTGGTCTCCTATAATGCTTATAATTATAGGTGAACCACATACAGTAGTTTGCTATCAAAACTGAACAGCAATACAAAATTCCATTAGAACAACAAAAGCAAATAAACGTCTGGGCAAATTCTATAAATGTATGGATTTTTAATCTTTTCAGCCGGTCTGCTAATTTGTTACACAGACTGTGTGTGTGTGTGTGTGTGTGTGTGTGTCTGTCTCTCTACATTAATGTCCTTCTCACAAGCTTGCGTGTCAAGGCAGGCCTACGAGATCAGGCCTGAATTTTTACAAAGGCCCTCTTGTCATTTCACAACACACACTCCCCTTCATTACAGCTAAATCACAAACACCACACATAAAACATATATGCAAATACACACTATGAAGACTTTTTTTTTTTTATTACACTAATATACAATCCACACACTAAACGTCCCCCTAAATCAACTGTAATGTCTGTATGAATGACATTCTCTCATTCCTTACCACACGCATCTGAACATATGTAACTAATTCATAATGCATCAGTTCAGTCTTTGGCTGTCTCAATTCAGTCTTTTGTCACTTTGCTTCACTTTCACATTTTCAGGGGAACATGTAATGTTTTGAATATTGTGCTAAAATCAGGACTGCAAGTGCTACGACCAGCACAACATCTAATCGACCCACTATCACAGCAGCTGATGATTACAACCATACTGCAAAACCTGAGAGATCTGAGAGAAAGAATGCCACTGCTTTTAATGACAAAGCTTTCATTTCTGAAAGTAAAGACATTTTAAGAGGCAATTATTAGCTATATTAATCTAGATATAAAATATTTTTAAAGCATAACATTTTCTTTTATTCAATTCTAAATTTACTGAAATATGAAGAAATGTAATTCTCCATATATAAATTCTGTGATTCTACAATTTACAAGCACTGAGAAACTCTACTTTTGATGTACCATTAAATTTAAAATATACATGTCACAGTATGCCTTAGTTTTCCATTTCCCTTTGAGTTGGTTGTCAAGGTTATTCATTTGATTATGTTAAGGTGTGTCTCATTATCGTGCAAACTTAGTTCAATTCTGTGTTGGTTCAGTTGTCTGGTTTTGCCTATAGGAAGGTTTTGTTTGGATTGTTGCTCTGTATTTGGATTGTTGGAATTTACTGTGTGGATTATTAAAGACTGTGACTCTTCATCTTGTGTGCGTGCACATTTATACAACTCAGTAGTGACAATAATTTAGTCTTTGTGTTGCATATGTGTTCACAAAACACTGGCCCTAATAAGGTCAAAACTGCCTTGGTCCTTAAATGTGAATCACTGAAATAACTTCTGGAAAAAAAGATATAAAATAAAAAAAATTATACAATTTGAGAATCTGAAATACAGCTGTGAAAATAAAGACTAAAGAGCACAAGTCAGAGCTAAAATTAATAATTAAGCTAAAAATAAGCTAAAATGCATAATTTATGCAAAGGGTAAATACAAGTGTCCTAATTTCCCAATGGGTACAGTTGGTTAAATTATCAGGAAGTTACATCAAACTATCCAAAAACTCTCTAGAAAAGACAGTACTTCCAAATTCTTAGCACACACAAGAGCACTTCTGGTAAAAGCCACAGAGAGGCCAACAATTACGAACAGCTAATTCTGTAGCTAAAAGATACATTTTAGCATCTCAGCATAACACTGGCCTGTATGTAAAAGTATATATATATATATGCCCAGTACTATGTGTGAAAAGATTTTGTGGTGAAATGATACCAAGACAGAGCTATTAAGCCAGCTTTTGAAGCCATAAATGTGTTGCAAACATCGCCCAAAAATGACACCATGTGAGGAATGGTGATGGGAAGAGCATGTTTTTCATCAGCAAAAACTGAGCATTGTGTTAAAATGTGGTTGGTGAAAAATACTATAAAATAATGTGAACATTTCTGAAAAACCAAAGCAGGACCATCTTTTTAAACCATATTTCGACCATATTTATCATGTATCATTTTTTAAAAATAAATCATAATAAAACAAAATAAATGTTAACTGTATTTTTTTTTAGTTTAGAAATATAATCATCACAAAGATAATTATTTTGATTACATGTGTAATTAAGAAAATCAGTACTGCCAGGACAACTAGATACTGTTTTGTCACCACAGGGCTCTCTCAAACTAATTTCCAATCCAATCTCACATTAGAAATGAAAAAAAAAAAAAAAAACATATATATATGGTTTTTTGTTGAACCTGAGTTTTTAAACATGAATCAATGAAACCAATATTTCAACACTAATGAAAATATATAAATGTATGTTAAGGAACATAGGATTATAAAAGTATAAAGGAATAAATATGAATAAATATATGTTAAGAAATAAAGTACAGTCAGCCAGTCATCGTAAAAATTTATAAATCAATAAAATAAATGACAGAGCTGAAAATATTTTCATGTATAAGAGTTTGCAGATCGAACCAAGAAACTAGCACAGTTATGTAGGAAAGCGGTTGCCTGTGACAACAATCAATCATACAGTTTGGTCATCATCCAAAACATTAAGCAAAATGTGATCAGTAACGACATCTAAAAGTATTCCAGACAGCCATGTTTTAAACTGAATGGAATGAGAAAGAATGTCTTACAGTGTTTTAGAATGTCAGAATTATGGATTGTGAATGTGTTTTCAGTGCTCAATGTAATATTTTTGTCACACTTAACATTACATTAATCTTATAACACAGTATTGATAAATTCTTGGTTTTGGTTTTTAAGAGCTTAAAGGGATAGTTCACCAAAAAATACAATTATTTTACTGGCCCTCTTATCAATACAAATCTGTATAGATTTCACAGATTCTGGAAAAAAACATGGAAAATGCGTACCGTGATTTGTCCCGGGATGGTTAGATTTTGGTTCATTCACACTGCCAGTGATTTTGCCAGAATCTGTGCATGCACTCATACACATCCCATAAAGACATGACATTAGTACACACGCTTACAGTTTAATTCAACTTGCGAATGATATCAACTTCAGTGCGGATATTGAGGAGCTCCCTGATCTCTGCTTCATTCCAGTTTGCACATATTTTTCGTTGTGAACGTTGATCTGCTTTCAAAACACCCGTTAAAATAGTTGCATGATTACGTGCATCATCACTACGACACATCCTTTACGCCATTGTTCTTTTGTTCACACAGGGCTCGTTCCAGGACTGATCCAGGCAATGTTACTAGGTCTCTATCCTGAGATCATTTCTGGGATCGGTTTGCGTTAACACAGAAGACACTCTGGCAATTTTAAGGGATCAGCGATCAGGGGCTCATGACTTTCTTTTGAGGAACACAAAACAGGATATTTTAAAAACACTGAGACATTTCTAAAAATATATTTCATGTTCCACAGAAGATGGAAAGTCGAACAGGTTTGCAACAATATGAGGCTGAGCAAATTATGTAAGAATTTAATTTTTTACGTGAACTCTCCCTTTATTTGACTTCAATAAAATAATTAATAAATAGAATAGTTTTGTTACTTTACAGTTACATAACTTCAAGAAAGAGCAATGCCTCTTTGCCATTGAAAAAAAATAATTAAACTGATAACTTTTCTACATTTCTTTAATGATCCAAAAATGATATTTGTGGTACAGTCTTTCAAAACACATTTTAAAAATTATATTTAATCTGTTTTGCCATATTGTGTGCATAGACAAAATTTACAAATTATGGGCATCCTTATTCTCTAAATTGTTTCTATTTTTAAATTTTCATTGAATTAGTCTAACATGGCATCTTCTTTTTTTGTAATGTAAGCAGTATACCAACTGTCCAGGGAATCATCAACAACTGTCCAGGGAATCACTACTTAAACATTGGTATTAGCATTAAATGTAAATATAGAATTCTCTTACCAGTTCCAGGTCGCCCCATGATGATTTCTTTGCATGGCACAGGATGCAAGGTCTCAGTGGGAAGTATGAGAGGCAGCAGGGCAGTAGGAGCAGGGTGACAAGGAACCGGCTGCTGCAATGTCACTTGACCACTCTTATCTTGGCCCCCTCCATCACCCGCACCATTGAGACCAGGCCTTGGGACAGGGCTAGGCACTGATATGCAGGCTAAGGTGGCGCTGGATTGTGAAGGTAGACCTGCAGGGGTTGGGTTTGGAAAGGAAGAGGTAGTAGACACTAGAACAAGAGTTGAGGTGGCATTCTGCAGTAAGACAGATCCATTAGTGGAAGCAGCGTTAATTGGAACAGGAACATGTAGTCCTGTTTCTGAATGTAGACCAGTTTGGATGTTTTCTGTGGAACTGGTCCTGTCCACCTCTGCAACTCTAGTCAGTGGCAGTTCTGTAAACTTTATTAAAGGAACCTCAGGATTTCTCACTATTACTGGAGAGTCTCTCAAAGGCTGCTGGGAAACTGTACATTGTGAACCTGATTCTAAGCATAGGGGAGAAGTGGGTGAGGAAGAGACAGTAGTTGAAGTCAGTCTTTGGGGGTGTGTGACAGCAGTGGTCTGAGTAGAGATAATACAGAGATTTGTTACAAGAGAAGAGTCCCGACAGCTTTGTTCCTGATCAGGTTTGCCATATTCCTGCGACAGAGGAGCTGGAGGAGGTGGCGCATCAGTCCTGCGTTTGCCTGGACTCATAGGTACCGTGAAGGTTAGATTAGTGTGGAAGGATGGCACAACACTAGACAAGTGTCTGTCTTTCTCTCTCTCTGTGCCTCCTGTTCCATGTTTTAGGACACCACTGTTGGTACCACTAGGGTTTTTGTGGCGACGAGGAGGCAAAACTGGGGAAGCAGTAACAGGACTGAAATTTGCAGGGTGAAAGCCAAAAAGTGGTGAAGCTGATGGGGATGGTGTAGGTGAGAATGGGGACTGATTTGAAATCGGTGAGAACGAGGGTGTTACAGACCTTGAGCCCAGGGATACCAGCATAGTTGCAGCTTCACATTCATCAAAGTCAAAACGAGAGAAATCTTGAGGAAGCAGTAATGGCAAGCCAAGACGTGGACGAGAGTCAGTACCTCGGCTGCTTGTCTCACTACTGTCACGAGAAGTCTCATCCCAATCAAATTCACTGCTAGCACGACCCCGCAGATCTGAAGGGGTCACAGTACCTGAGCTACTCTCTCCACCTCCTCCACTCCCCCTCTCTCCCACTGCTCCCTCCATTTCTTTGGTGCGCATGGAGAGGTGACGAGAACAGTAGCCACGACGCTGGGACTCTTTCATGCAGCCATCTCTAGAGCACAACCGGCGCCACTGCTTCCCATTGAACTTCTTACGGATTCCATTAGGGGTACAAACCACATCGCCTTTCTTGAATTTCTGTTGGGCAGCTGACAATGGTGTCCTTGATCTTGAGGAGGAAGCAGAAGAAGAAGCAGAACTCCCTGGAATTGGGGTGGAGGTCTGTGAAGGTGTAGGAGTCTTTTCTAGAGGTGTCAAAGAACCCCTGGAACTGGGGGAAGGAGGTACAGAGGGTGGTATGGGGTGAGAGGTCCCCCCATCAGACCCTAAAACTGCAGGTGAAGGGCTGGGCTGTGGACTTCCTAAAGAAGTCCCAGAGATGCCTCGCACCACTGTAATGGGACTTCGATACCCAGGTGGTTTGGAAAGAATTTGTCTGTGCTGATTAGGCATACTTGCTTTTGGTCCCCCTGAGACTATGGGCCCTCCACCATCTCTGAGAGGTGCCATGTTCAGCTGCAAAACCTCCATGTCCACCTCTGGAGTCTTCAGTTGCTTTCGCTCGTGTTCTCTTTCTCTAATTCTTTCCCTATTCCCAGTTACATCATCGTTCTTCCTAGTTGCTAAACTAAACATACTGTTTGCTACCATAACAACTGCTGGTGAAGTGGAAGATGAAAGATGTGTGCTTCCATAATGATGAACCCCTGTGTCTGGAGAAGGGAATCTGCAGTTCTCCCTGGGAGGGGCTGCACTTACCAAATCCATTCCCTCACTTAACTGACAAAGCTCTCTCTCCACTTCTATCTCCTCCCTGTGCTCTCTTTCCTCCTGTTCTTTCTCTCTCATAACCCCATCCCATGGTGGAACAAGGAGGCGCAAGTTCTGGTGGGTAACCCATACATTCTTTGTACTTGATGTCTGTTGCACCTCCTCACTGCTGCACCTTTCTTTCTCCTGCTCCAAATCCTCTTGCAAAAGCACCATGTAGGGGCAAGCTAAATGAGAGTCTACCTGAGCAACCACACCTTCTCTGTACAACTCTCTACCTTTATCTCCTCCATAAGGCACACAAACACGCGTCCCAATCTCCACAGGTTCACTTCCTGGGGGTGGGGCGTCTAAAATGAGGTCAATGGGTTGGTGTGGGCGACTTACTAATGTATGAAAAGGATATGAGAGCAGTGTCCCCTCCCCATTAATCTGCAACTCTACGTTCAGCTGCTCTCTACTGGACCCACGCACCACACCACAGAAAAAAATATATTCCTTGATCAACTTCTCATCTTTCTTTAAATTAGTTCTTGGCCGTCTACGTGCTAGCACCCTTTGGTTTTTTAGTCCTTTAGCTAGTGCTTCTGCTATTGTTGCAGACCCTACCTGCTCAGTTTGTATGTGATTGGGGGTCAAGAAGACAGACAGGGTTGAACTGTTGGAGAGGTTGAATCTTCTTGGCGCTCTTACATGGTTCCCTGAATTTAGCTGCACACAAGAGGGCTCAACTACCTCCAGATCCACAGAGTGTTCACTGGCTGTGTCTGTGGATGATGAGCGCACAGAATTCGGAGCTTGCTCCCCATATCCATCTACTTCCATAATTTGGACCACCTTTTCTCCTTCAGAAGGCACCTCACTTTTCAACATATCACCCTTAATTCTGTCTCCTTTAAGAGTTTCTGTGCTTGCTATTTTCCCCATTTCAGAAATATCTGCTATAACTAAATCATTTCTGACCACAGGAGTAGTGGTCTGAGAAATGGAGTTGTGTGGAGAACTTAGATGGTTGCTATGAATAGTGAGTTGAGCTACAGGGGTTGAACTGATGGGAAAAGTACTGAAAGCTTGATGTTCATACATGTATTTCTTCTTGGGCACCCTAGCTTTGAAAGTGGCTGTTTTTCGACTGGAAGGTGTGGTGGAAGTGTGGCTGGCACTCAAAGAGTTATTTTTATTTAAACTGTTTGCTGCAGCATTTGTGTTTTGTGTATTGCTAGCAGTGCTGTTTGCATGTTGGTTGATACCTTTACTGTTTGTGCTAGTAAAGTTTTGTGTGTTTCTGTTACAGATTTCTGTGCTATTACTATGTGAATTTTTGGCAATCTTGATTGAGTCTGTATTATCTGTTAAACTGTTCGTATTAACGTTCTTGGGAGTTTTTGCCTTATTCACTATTTCTTCATTCCCTTCAGATTTTGATGTTTCCACTGTCCTTTCTGTTATTTGCTCTTTTAACCCTTCACTGTTTAGGAAGTTGCTACTCTTGATATGCTTGTCCTGAGAGCTATCCTCTTTGGATGGAGTGTTTTTCTGGTGTGAAGGACAAGGCGGTGTTGTCTGTGAATGTTCTTCAAGCTTGCCCACTCGTTTTCTTGCTCCTTTTGCTCTTGTCGATAAAGGAGAGCGTCTTCTCTGTTTCTTTGGTGGCCTCATCTTTTTTAGTTTGGCAACTTTTTCTTTCTCACCTTTTTCTTCCTTCTTTTCTCGATTAATTATCTCTTTTGAGGTCTCTTTTTCTTTTTTCTCACAACACCCTGGAACAAGAAGGAAAAAGGTGAAGGAGAAACAGATAAATAGACATTTCCTTGTTGTCAATATAGAGTAACTGGGAAGATACTGCTCCGTGTATGAATGTGTCCAAACAGTAACAGTAGTGCTGTGTACAAACAACAACAACAACAACAACAACAAAAACAACAACATCTAATGTTTATATTTAGGTAGATGATTAGATATCAACGTTATTCAAATACAGAGTAAAGGCTACCGCAAAACAGCAGACCATGAGTGTGCTTATGAATAACATGCAAGTTTCTCATGCAACAACACATTAAAAAAAAAATATATATATATTTAAAACGAGGAAACCTTCTCCAGTACACCAAGTACTTTCTGAAAACAAGGCTGGATGGTCAAATTGTATTCAGGTACAGTTAAACTGCTTTTATAATGCTTGAAATACACACTGAAAGTCAAATGGTGTGCAGAAAAGATATTCCTCTAGATATTTTGCTTTTTTTCCCCCAGCCCCGAACCTGTGCTGTAAATTCCCATGTCATATGAAAACCTTTAAAAAGTAGATAATATTTTATTTTGTGTTAAAGTTTAGTGTCATAGCATTTTTAAAAGTTAAGGTTAAAGAATTCTATTCAAGGCAAAATATTTGTAGAAAATCTAGTCTATCAGAGTGACATGTTTTAGCTGGCACACAAACGTAGCAAAAGTAAAAAAAAAATAAAAAAAATAAAACCAAGACAGTTATATGTGCTGTATTGCATTTTAAATGAATAGTCAATAAATCATGAGTAAATGTAAAAGTTATGTGTCCTTACTTGTCACCCATTTATGTTTAATTTTTTGACCCTCAAAAACTAGATGAAAATAAATCCACCGTTAAAAATAAAATCAGGACAACTGTATTTGACAGCACATGATGGCAGGTTTAAGGATTTAGCTGCATTCTTATTCATGTTGGCTGCCATGCCGATAGATAACTGAATTTTTGCATATATGCCTGTTTTTAAGTGCCTTCAATTTAAAAAAAGTATCAATATGATGTCAGTAGATCTGTTTACTTTCACAGTCTAAATAAAGATAATGATAAATAATTGGTCACACGGTAGTGTGTGTCCTATAATGTAAAGATATGCCAAATAAATCAACAACTAATGTCTGCATAATTCATTGTCTCCTTATTTTTGTGTTATTAAAAATTATATCTCATGATAAGAAGTCTGCATACATCAAAATTATGTGAGGGGGATCCATAGCACCGAAGTGCATATCTCAGACTGGGATTCTGTGGGCCCCCCGTGTACTTCTTTTCCCATACCAACATTACATAATCCACACAAAACAGACATATTTAGCATCTGTTGTCACGCTGCAATACACAAACATGAGGAAAATCAGGCAGAGAATGAGATTTCGGCAGGAAAAATACTCAGACATTCACTCCTCTACACATAAAAAACATTTGAAGCCAGTCCCCCTTTATCAGCCTGTCCTTATTCATTAGTACACACAAACACGTGTGTGAAATCACATTCCTCTACACTCAATTTTCACTCTCTCTACTATTCCACACTCACCCACTCACAAAAAAATGTGCAAACAGACACTCCCACACAAACAACACACGCACAGGATTTTCCTGTGAAGAGATGCAAGCTTTAAAAGGAGAACTGGGGAATTCTTTGAGTCATTCCAAGAGACACCCCACCCAGCGTTTCTACTGACCTTAAACGCTTTATTTGCAATGGAGAGAGATTTCCTTCCTGGTTACTACATGGAATATTATACAGAAAACAATGTTATAAGGCTTAACTCAAAATTCAGGATCTTTGTATCACATTATAAGCAACCAGTCTCTGAAATTTCAGAAGATATGTTTGTGAGAAGGTTTTTGAAATGGTTATTGTAGTAATTGCGAAACAATTTTAATGACTTAGATGCACGTATCAAAACAAAATATACGAGTAGTTACCAACAGTCAAACAATCAGGCCAAAATCCAGAGTAAATTCCACTTTTATCAACTTTTTTCCGACCTCAGCATAAGTTGTTTTTTTAAATATCATGTTTTTCCATTGTATTCCCTCTGATGGGGATTCAGAAAGCCTTGGCAATGTTAAAACCATAAAGAACGTGTGAGTGTCTTTTTTTGTCAGGGAGGTCAGAAAACATATCATTTTAAATAAATAATGGCAAAAATACCCAAGGGCCACACACACTAAGAACATTTAAAATAAATAATTAGGCCTATGTCGTAAAGAACCGATGACTCATATACTACATGATCGATCTTCAAAAAGAAGAAGATGCCATTCACTATTTTCACAATAAATTATATAACATACAAATCATGGTGTATCATATGGTTGTGTCATTTGCTAACATTATTCTAGAGATTTATAATCAGTTAAGAGTCAGCCAGCATACCAATTAAATTTAATGAAAGAGGGAAAAACAACAAAGCAAACACACAATAAAGTCTGTAAATAAATGAGGGGATACATAACATTCATGTTAATAAATATTGATCTAAAAAGAGAAAGCATAACTGCAATATACTAAGCAATAAAGCTATAATATGATTGTAAGTGCATCATAATCTTTTACACAATAAATCCTGACCATGTTGTGTCTTCCTTGTCCTTAGTCTATTAATATATGATAAGCGTAGTTGTTTCTTAACTGATGTAGAGCCAATATGACCCTCAAGTTTGTATTTAATTTAGTACTGCAAATGATTTTTCAACTTCTTGTTCATGGCTGACAGAATTCAACAAATTATGCCATGCTCTGAAAATGTATCACAGCAATATGAAATATACCATCTTCATATATAAACTCTAAGCTGTGAAGCTTAAGCATGTTTTTAAAAAGTGTTGCTACGTTTGCATAAATGCAAAGATCCCTGTAACTCCTAGAAGTTCCTGCTCAGGAAACTGAAAACACTGGCAAACTGCACAACCTAATCTAGAAAACATGTGACCCTTTTACTTCCACAAAACCACTATCTAGCTGAAGATTTACTTCTCCTGGTTTTGAACCGTTGATGATAACCAGGAAATTTAATTTGATAATTAAATCACTATCATCTCAGGCCTCCTTTGGTTTTTCACATGGAAGAATTTTGCTTTTAAAATCGGCATTAACTAGATTAAATCAACATTCTGGACGACTTGCCAAGTTGCGACTGATATTAGAACTAGCACTAATACTGCAATACCACAAGTTAGTGTAAATGTTGTAATCTATTTTATTACGCTGATATTAATCAGCCTTCAAAAAAGTTATAACACCATATCTATATCTATATAAATACAGACTAGTGGAATAGTAGTTAATAAGTTCCCAAAAAAGGATTCTTTCAAATATGAATTCTAGATTAAATAATACAGGAATCACAACAGAATTTTTTTAAAAAAAAAAAACATGTAACCACAGCAATCTGTGATATGCATCTACATGTAATTTATAAGATGAACATATTTGTAAAATAATTATATAACAAACGATAAACTATATAAGACATTCAGATATGTATTTTGTGCAACAACAGACGTGCAGAACTCCACGCACACATGCACTTTCAGCTAATCCTAGGTCCACTTCCCGTGACTGTGCCAGCTCTGACTCGGATGTATGTGACTACAGCTGGTCGAACGAAAGCCTCAGCATCTGGAATATTAGGAAGATGCCAGTATCAAAGGTCTAACTAAAGCAAGGAAAACTCTGACGTCAGCCATATGACAGAAGTCCAATCCGAGCGCACTCCGAGTGGAGGGTTTTCAGCTGAACCGTTGCTGTTGCTATACGAGTCTATGTGAACACCGTTGTAAAACCTGCCATCCTCGTCCTCACGCCAGCAACTGCTGTTCATTACAACCTTAGTCCACTTCAAAACTATAGAAACACATACACCCTTGACTTAACTGATATATGGACAAGATACCTTCAGCTGTCCCTTAACAACTACCTGAATCCTAAAAACTCACATGATTTATTTCAGAATTAATAATAAAAATGTCCTGTTTATAAGGCTCAACAAATCCATTTGCTTTTCCTTTTCACTTATAGTCACTATGCACACAGGCTAGCTACATTTATTAAGGTGAATCAAATGAGCCAGAACATATTTCAGTTTAAAAGGTGATATTATAAATGTAATAGTGAGTGTTTAACCACAGTGATTAAGAGCAATATTACACAATGATCTATTTTTCTTTTTAAATGTAAAGCCTAGAATATGTGCGTCACGCAACAATGCCAAGCACAAACATGCAAGATCACACACTCACACACACACACACACACACACTGCTGACAGTGAACCAGTTGTCAATGAAGCAACTGTTTGTGTCAAAGACTTTGCTCAAATCAAAACACAACCATACATCTACATACTGTTTCCCCTTAGGGGTCAATGAAGCACCTATCTTATATATTCAGACTGATGTGTGACAGGGTAACAGAAAAGGGGGACACAGACTCACACGCAGTTGTGATGCCAGTATGCCAGCCTGTCAGACTACTCGGATATAATTGGAGAATAAGTCTTACAGTGCATCGCTCCACCGCAGTGTTACGAAGCAAAATATACATGCAAAAAAAAAAAGAAAGCAGATTATCAAATAACCACAACAGCAAAAACAACCCACAGCAGTGTCATACACCACAATGTGTGCTATTTTCAAGTCAACGATCTGCCCACTCCACACAACACATTGCGTATCAACACTGATTTTGTGCACATTCACAGATTGTTCTGCAAATGTGCATTCTGAGGCATACAGAAGGGTGCAGGGCTGCAGCAGTGCAGTGTCGTGCAGCTCAGGGCCATGCATGGGTGTTATGACTTCCTTCCTTCCCAATGCCGACCTTTTCCAACTGTATTACCTGCTTTATTTGGACTTTAAAGTGGGTCACCAAGGGGGTGTTACAGTCTTTCACGTGAAACTGCAAAAATATGGAGAAACTCAAGAGATGAGCGCACAACAAGGGGCATCGGGGACACATGCCACGCTCTTGGAAAAAATTAGCAGTGCAGTTTACCATTAAAAAAATCTCTGCGAAAGAGTTAAAATGCTTGGAAATCAGTAGCTAAACATTGCCAATACCTATAAAGCGCTTTCCAGACGAGGTGTATGGATGCTGAAGCAGTACATGTAGTGAGTGACGTAGACGAAAGGCTGCCCAAAACAACATCCTATCAACACTCCACCATCATCAGTCAGACGTGGAAGACTATCACTCATTTATCCTACATGACCCAAAGCAGTGGCAAACACCTACCATTACTAAAAGCATGCAAAGTGGCACACATATGACCTGATAAAAAAAAAAAATGAATTGACAGATGTTAATGCAGACAAACTGAACCATCATTATAGAGACAATCGTTTTAACAGTAGACTGCATCATATTTACGTGCATCTCTGAACATGACAAAATCTCAAGAGTGTGTAACATGAAAAACCCACTTGTGTCAACACGGATATATTCAACTAAGGCCCGTTAGCATTGAACGATACTTTAAAAATATTAATTACGATATTAACGGATTATAAACCTGCTGCACGGTTGAAAGGCTTTTTTATACTTCTATAAGGACGTATTCGGACATGTATCGGACTATGAGGTGAGCCGCTGAAATAATGCACAACAACGGCAAGCGTTACCGTCAGAATGCGCACGGAAGCCGCTGGTAGTAACGGTAGTAGTACTCGCAGCGCTTCGCAATGTCACGGGAATAGTACTATGCCAAGGACTAGCAACAGCTAAATTAGACAAGCAAATGCCGTGTAAGAGAGTAAAAGAAAGCTTTGAAACGTCCTCGAACACACTCGCACTGACGCGCAAAAACACTACGCAAAGGTTGTTCATGTCAATAAGGACGTACATGCAGCAAAAGTTGCAAATGATCCACCTTTATGAGCCGTCCTAGCAGAGAGCTGATGACAACGCGTGCAGTAAGTCCAAGTAATAGTGTTGGTTACCAAATAAAGTATTAATTTGGTTGTTTTTACATGACGTTATTACTCGCTTACTGTAGGTAGTGCATTCCTTCCTCGAGCGTAATCCTGCCAATGCACGAGCGCCAGTCTGCTCTGTTCAAGTAGATCAAACTCATGCCATTCACTCAAAACAATTCGGAAAGGGATAACTTATTAAATTACTCAAAAGCTTGATTTGAACGCTGTGTTTAAAACATTTGACAAAGTTTGTCTCTGCATCCCCACCCCCTTCCTTCTTCGTGCTCTAGGTCCTTCCTTGATATATTTGTGAGCTTGTTTGTTCTCCGTTTGTCTTTTACACACAACACTCGTGTCTAAAATATGGGTTGTCACTAATATAAGCGGTGGATTCGTTTGGGTGATAAACTACTTACCAAAACAGCAGAAATACTTAGAAGATAACCGATTAATTTACGGTGCAAATTGCAGATGGGCTCTGTCGTGTCGTCTGAAGTGGCAAGCAACGTCCATCCATGTCTCTGTCGGGAATTGTACTTTATATCGGTCCTCCGTAAAACATCTTCGACCCCCTCCCAACAGCAACTAAGACAGGGATTAAAAACTATATGAATCCCTCTTCCACTACAGTCACAAAATGGTGAATGAACCACTAACAGCTGGCCCGCCTGGCCAATCAGAGCGCGCTGACAGATACAGTAACCTATGGATGAGACCGCACAAACTTGGAGGCGTTTCTCAGTGGTTTATTACATTTGATTGACAGGCGCTTTGGGCCAATCGGAATGAAGGTAGATACCAACTATACTTGAGCCGGCGCGCACTCCAAAAGTTACAGTATCCAATGAGAGCGCTGGGAACCATAGGAACAGGGTGTGGGCGGGCACTAGGGAAGTGTTCAAGAAGCGCTGGCCAATAACGCGATACGAGTTCTCGCTCCCTAAAAAAGGTGCGTGTTTACCACAAACGACAGCGCAACACTTCATCCTAAAATCACGTTTTGAAAGAGATGTTTGTAAACTAAAAAGAAAAACTCATAAGTGTCAGTTTTAATGCTATCTGCTATACTAGATATAGACAAATTTAGTTTGTTATTCTATTAAGTTATGAAGATTAAAAATAAAGGTAAATTCACTAAACGGATTCGGTTAATCACAATAAAGCCACTCTTGTGCGGGTCCCTGACTAACCATTTCACTTTCTCACTGCTGTGCTTGTGAATACGAGATGGGACTGTTGTCGCTCTCGCTCTTATTTTTTCTCTACTCTACTCTGCCTCGCTGTTCTCTCAGCAACAGCCCCTCACCTCGTGTGCGCGAGCCAATCGCTGCACCGCGATCCGCTGTCTCTAACGTATGTGCCCGTTGTGCCCCGCCCCATCCATAAAAGCCTTGCAGGATTTTGGAGGTGACGTCATCATTCCGTTGTGTGATTGGCCAGAGGCGCTGCGTCGACAAGCCAATGATCAAACTCAGCGATGAAGTCATCAAGCATGTTGCCACCAGCTGGATGGAAGGGGCGTGGCCTGACGTACTCGGCTAACCCCGTGCTTGATGCGTAGTAGGACAACATACTAGTGACCTGAGAGCGATAGAAGACATAGTGGAAAAACACGCTAGAAAAACAAGCAGTGTACTTGAAAATTTAGTTTAAAAACAAATACTGTTTTGAAAGTTATTTTTTTTTTTCAAAACGTAGTCCATCCGAGCATAGGAATCCAAATTCAGGCATACTGACGCATTATCGAATGAATGTTCGTTGTGAATTTCTTCAAGAAGCAAAGACGTCGTTACATAATCGCTGTTGTAGACAGAATCAAGTACTCTCAAGCGCCATCCTCAATGTGCAGCGACCTCTGTCGGTTAGAAATTGATACAACACGAAACTTTAAAAACTATAAAGATATGTGCACGCGCCACTGTGTGGTGGCTTTAGGGGATTCAGAACACTAAGAATAAGGTGAACTTTTTTGTGCACTTTTCACTGATCAAGACAAAAATAGAGAATTTTAAATAAAGCACGTTTTTTGTAGCATTCAAGTACTATCTTAAAGGGTCATACCGCCTTATTAGCACTTTTTCTCCCCAGAGCCCTGCCCTTTGACCTGACCCCCTCCATGATGACGACCCCTTTCTTTTGGTTCTGCAAAGCTGTGTCAATCAGCCATCACACATCTATCCCTCTTCCCTACCCTCCCACTGTGCACAGGGAACTGCATTCCCTCCTCTAGTTCACTGAAATGCAGACAACTACTGAAGTGATAAAAGAAGCAAAAGGGAGATGACAGACGGAGAATGTGACAGAACAAAACATGACAGGGATGATGAGATGAACCAGAGACAGAAATATAACAACAGGTTTCATCTGAATCCCACAACTGGTCTATTGAAGAAGTGTTACTCAAGTCAGTGCTCATAAAGAACACTGATTTTAACAAGTAGACAGACCTGATGCCTACCGATGAAATTGGTAGTGGATTAAAAAAAAAAAAAGTTAAACATTCACATAAAACGGTCCATATGAATATGAGTTATATCTTTGTGCATATCGTCTCTCTATGTTTGCTACTTTCACCTTCACAGACACTTAAGAAAGGAGATGCTATAAAGTGAGAGAGAAAAAAATCTTTTCTGGTCTTTATAGACAAAAAAATTACAGATATGTGCAGTGGCCCCTCATACAATCATAATAGAAGCTGCAAAATAATTGTCTAGCTTAATATGACATTCATATAGCTCTAAAATTAAACTTAATATTTCAATATTTTATTTAGCAATATTAACTGCATGTACTTTCATATTCAGTTCATCATTTGTACGTGCTAAAAGAGTCTCTAAGATCAATAGTGATGATTTTAGATGGTCGATAAAGCTTGTACTTCTGCTCTTCAGACAGCAGGGGTCAGTCTTAAAGAGTCTATGTTATATATTATATCAACAGGCTGGATACGCAACATGAATTTAATAAATAAAGAACTTCACAGCTGCTAATGGACATCTAAAGCATATTTCTTTGCTTGGAATCATATTTATTTATTTATTGGATTCCCCTCATCAAAGCGTAGTCATTGCAACAAAAAATAAAAATAAACTACACATGTAAGAGCTTCCACAAAACTGAAACAGATGGAAAAAAGGTTGCAGAAACCAGATGGCTTTTAACCAGTTTAATTGACCCTGATTACATTTTAATTACAATTCTGAAAAAGAACACAAAAAAACGAATAAAGGAGGAATTTAAATGTTACATCATGGTATTAAAAACCTGATATTATGAATTATGAAACCACAGAAATACATTTTGAGATAGAAAGTGAGAGATTGAGACTTTTACACAATAAAACAATACACAATATATCTTTTAAAATCATACAATCCCCCGATGGAAAAAAAAAATGTACAAAAGCAAGAAATCAGTAACACTACAAAATAACAATTACATGACATGACTTGAGTTCAAATCATAAACCCAGACCTCCCCTGAATGCCCTTCCTCCATCCTATATCTCTCCACAATAACCAACCATAGTAAAGTTACAGTTTTATGTTAATTTACAAAAGTTTAAATCTTACGCTAAACACAGTCAGGTTGCTCGTGGGAAGGCAGGGCGGGGGGAAACAATGTTATCATGACGACAATATGAGGAGAACATGTCAACAAAATAATGATAACTAATAATAATTAGGATGAACAGCAACATTGACACCAGAGAGCAGTTCAGGTGAAAAACAAAGCCTCAAGTGACATCCTGGGATAACCGATGAGAGCAGCCTAAGAGAAAACAAATAACTTCCCTCCTTAAAGAGAAACAATGCACACACTTTGTGCCCAAACAAAAGTTTACAAGACTGCACTGGTCAATACTGCACACCCCATCTCAATTCAATTTTTCAGTTTTGAGGTATGCCGGGCGTAAAACAAGTGCATCCTAGTTAAAGACCTGGCGAATCTATTAAGAAAGCAAGAGGAGATCTTAAACATAATCAAATCTGATTAAAGTGGGAATAAGGCAGCTAGAAAGAGCCCAAAACTTTGAGGAGGTAACCCGTTGCCAAGTCAGTTTTGTTTGATGTATTATCTTAGGTATTAGGGGCACTTAAGCAGTGATATAATGCCTTCCTGTCACTGTAAAAACCATTATATCATGGCTAGTGTCCGACTGGCCACCCTGTTGATGTCTCAAGTCCTGTGCTCAACTTCCACAGGGCTTTAGTGCACACAGGTTTATGAGGTTCATGATGCAAGATTTCAAAATAATTATAGCCTTGGGTGTGGTGTGACATACAGAGACCTGCAGCCTCTCTCAAACACACACACACACACACACACACACATCAGTTGTGGCAGTAAGAACAGGATGTTGAAGAGGTGCGTGCTGGTTGAAGAACCGAATGTGCCACATCATCTGTGGTGCAAAGCTCTCATGCTTTGTTAGAGTCTTATGTACAGTTAAGTCTTTTGCTCCTCTACCCTACCTTTTATTACCATGACAAGAAAAGCCAAATTTTCCTCCCTTACCCAAACAGCAACGTTTACCCTGAGGAGAAGAGTCAACCTTCCCCTCAAAATGAAATCTGTTACAAACCCCCCTGAAATTGATATATGTTAATGCTATGCTTTCCGCTTATAGTATGTGCAACACATAATATTTAAAGGTATAGTGAGTGTATACTGTTCTTTTGTAAAAAAAAAATTGTTTTTCCTTGTGAGACATGCTATTAAAACAAGGCATAAGAGGCAGAGTGTGTGTCTGTATGTGTGTGTGTGCACGCAAGAGAGCGACTTCTGGCCACATGCCTTTTGCTGTCTTTCTATTCTTAAGTTAGTATTTAAATGTTAGGGATTAAGGATTGAAACTGCTATTCCACCTGCCCATGTCCATAGTAAGATCTCATAGAGGTCCACGGCTGTTCTGTGTGGCTGAAGGACAAAGAATCAGCACTTGGGTACATCAAGTGCCAAAATAGTTCAAATTTGACCCCCAGATGGTCTAGTATCACTGTACAAGCTTGTGTGTCTATGTGTGTGTGTGTGTATGGGATGCTGGTTTAGTTCACACTTAAAGGACTGTCTATACAAGGGAAGCTTGTTATAAACTTGCTAATGTGTATTACCTTCAGACTGTCGTTTCAAAGACTAACCAACTAAGGAACTAGCCATTTAACAGATTTAGGATCATGGTCTCAGAACCGCATGTTATGCCCGAGTCACTTCGTCCCCAAACGGAATGAAAGTGATTCAGGTATGGTCCCAGAGGAATGAAAAGAGAACGGAAGAGAGTGCGAGAGTTTTAAGGAGAGCTGGTCTGGATAGAAAAGGAAAGGAGAGAGATTTCCTGAGAACTTACAACCAGCTAGATTTCCGAAACACACACAGTCAAACCCGAATCAGACACTTCATACAAGGAATAAGAAAGGGGTCATGTCTGAGTGTGTGTGTGTGTGTTGAGGGATTGTGTCCCTGAGGGTTCGGACTTCTGACCAGGCTGGTTTTAGAACAGAGTCTGTTTGTGACTTTCTGTGCATTTGTATCCCACCACATCACATGGAGACTGATCAGAGTCCGTTGCTGAGGACAATAATGCTGGGCTGCTGGAGAAGAAGATCAAGTCTTTCTGACACCCATCTCTAGCTCTCTTTGTGGGATTTTGAGGGACAGCTCACAGGCACTTTGCAAAATAAAATTCTCTTCTAAAAATATAAAAAAATTCTCTAGTGCCAAAGGTCAAAGTTCATGACTCCTGAGGGTCGCTGGGGCACGTGGGTGAACTCATTCTTCATTACGGTCACATTGAGACATTGAGCCCCTCGTCTGAAGCTGAGGGCGGCTTGGGAACGAGGGCAGCCTGGGGAACGGGACTCAATTAAGCAAGGGTCAGTTAGTCTAAGTGTGCAGTGTATGTGTCAGTATAACTGTTGTGAGTATCAGCAGTCATTGATCTCAAGAGTCAGGTGTGAGTGTGGGTCCATCAGCAGTTGTAGAGTTGTGTATCAGCAGTCGTCTAAGTGTGTGGATGTGCATCAGCACTCCTTGTTCTCCAGTGACAGCTGTGCCGTGGCTCGGTGGAGCTCGGTGCTAACTCGGTGATGAGCGAGAGGGGGTGGGCTCTCTGCTTCTCCGCTCCCACTTCCACTCCCACTCTCCTTCGCCATCCCGTTCCTCTCTTCTCCTCTCACTTTCTTGTCCTCCGCCTCTTCCATGTGCTGGTCCTGATCCCAGCGCCGCTTGAACCGGAGCTTCAGCGGGATGCACTGGGAGCTGGTTTGTGGCTGCATGTCCGCCGGCTCCACGGGTTCACTCTTCACGACGGAGTTACCACGCCGACCATCACCTGAGGAAGAGCTGGGAGGGATGAAGAAGGGCGGAGGGGCGGGGGCTTTGAACACCTCTTCCTCCAAGTCCTCATCTGGGTGGAGAGCGGCATCAGTGCCGTTGGGCTGCTGGTACTTTTGGCTGTGTGGATAATGATTATGGTGACGGTGATGACGGTGTTTATGGTAGTGAGAGGGGAAAACATCAAACTCTTCATCAGCTTCTTCATCACTGATGTCAGTCACTTCGACTTCCTCCTCTGATTCAATGTCAGATATGGGCTCAACCTAGAGGGAGAAAGAGTTTATGAAGTGTTAAAACAGAGTTGGGTACTCCCTACTAATACCCATGAATTTTCCAGTTTTGTGATGACTGAAAAAAATTGTTTTTGCACTACAGATGATAATTTCAAGACAAATAAAGAGTATATAACTATGCATAACTACAACTAGACTGCATAAAATTGTATTTCTAGCAAGAAGTGCAGGTTTCTCTTTGAGTTTGTTATGTTTGGAACCACTCGCAGAGTGTGATCCTCAGTTGTTTGTTGTATGATGCCCAGTTTTTCTTTGTAACCGCTTACAAAGTCAGCAAGTGTATTACGGCTAGTACTTTTTATAATTCTCATGCCTTTAGTCCGACTGAATTCATACCATCCCATTTTTCTCAAGTTTGACAAACCAAAGACAAGGACATGAAACAAAAAAAAACTCAGCTAAATTATAACGTGCATATATGTGCATGTGATTGTATAGATCATAATTCCTGATTACCTTAATCTTGGGCAACCCGGCGCTGTTCAGCGAGCCAGTTGAGGAGGAGTTGGACACCAGTCCTGATCCGCTGGCTGAACTGAGATCACTCCCAAATGATAACGAGGAACCCAGACCAGATGTAGATGTGGAGGACAGCGAGCCCTGTCGACCCTGACTGTCGCGCTGTTTTCGGCCCAATGGGGGAGGCTGGAGCTTGAACTTGAATGGAGAATGGTGCTGTTCCTCCCCCAGGTGATGGTGAACAGGGTGAGCGTGAGGTGGTGGGTGGCTGGAGTGATGGCTATTGAGCACCGAAGGCCTCTCGGCAGGACCACGATCACAGCCCTGGGGTCCGGGCATGCCTTTGTCAAGGCGCTGAGGCTGAGGAACGAAGATGTTTGGGTAATGAAAGAAGGCACGAGGGCTCAGGTGGTAATTGTAGACGCTCTGGGTGTGAGCCTGCAGGTAGCGCTGCATGTCCTCTGGGTTGAAGGAGAAGATGGAGCCAGGCATGGGCGACAGGGAAGGGGAAGGAGTGTAGGCCAGGTGAGAGCCTGGGGTCATGGAGAGTGCTGGCGAGAGAGGTGGTGCCAACAGGCCAGGACCTCCCGGACCCGGCAGAGGCGAGATGGTGAACGGCGAGAGAGGCTCGGGATGAACCCTGTGTCCGCCGACCTCTGACACTCGATGACCTCTGTGACCACCCGGTCCACCGTACATCCTGAACATCGCCTCGTGAGACAGACGAGGGTGAACTGCACCTCGGAAACCGCCGCCTCCAGCCCTCTCAGCCACTCGTTCAGTGACTCTCTCCTCCGCCGCACCTCCGTTCCCATCTTCGATCTCAGAGTTGACAGAAGTTCCATCGCTGCAGTCAGAGACAGAGCCACGGGCGATGCGGCGGCCGCTGAACATCCCCGGACTGCGCAGTTCCTCGCTGCTGGGGGACCGCAGCACCTCAGACACCTGCAAGTCTGAAGGAGTGGATGGAGGGAAACGGAAATGGGGACCTGTAGGCACTGGTGGAGCACTTTGAGGAACAGCCGCTCCTGCGGAGAGACAAACACAGGTGAAGGTCTTAGTTGTGTTTTGCATTTTATTATGTGAACAAATGTATGTGATTTGTGGGTCCTCGTTTTTTACCTGCAGACCCCATATCAATGAAAGGGTAGTTGACCAGCACCAGCTTGTTGAAATTAAACTTGTAGGTGAAGCGTTTTCCTTTAGTTTTATGTAGAATCCTCTTGTTGTAATAATACCTGCACAGAGACAAGCAGGACACATTAGCCCACTCGGAAATCACATTTAAACCTGAAATAAGGTATTGGGTTATTAAAATGTCAACGTGTATAATGAATAATAAAAAAATCCAGATTCTGCACAAATCAAAATAATCAAATGTTCGATATTGATCTCATGATCTCAAAAAATCATCCTGGAGAACATGAACATCAGATTTGATACAAACTAGTGGAGTTCAGCTTGAGTGGCATTATCGAAAAATGAAATTAAATACAAAGTCATTGTCATGTAACTTTTTATAAATTGCTTTGATGCTAGAAATTTGTAAGAAAATTTGAAATAAATTAATTTAAATTCAATTTAAAAATAAATGTTTACATTATATATATTATTTATATATATAATTTATAAGAAAATCTGAAATTTAGTTAAATAATAAATTTGCACACACACACACACACACTGGATTTTATATATATAATTAAGTTTATATAAAAAATAAATTAAATATGTCTACCAATGCAGTGTACATTTTAAATTAATCCGCTTAATACAGGTAAATCAAGAGCCCAGGAAGTATTTAAATGGTTTTGTATGTATTGTTAATATATTTTTATGCGTATGTTTGTGTAATGGGAGCTATTGTCAGGACAGCTCTGGTCACTCTAGTGTCTGTTTATATAACACTATAACCCACTGATAAATTCTCCTTTCTTAATCCCCTTATATAATCCCATTCTCGCTCTCTCTTCCTATCTATATATTAACCTTTGTCCATCCCCGGTTCTTTACGTAACATCTCTCTATTCCTCACAAACCTCCATTCATTTATGTAACTCCAATATCACTGCACCTTTCTTACAGACCTGCACCAGTGAGTGTGTGTGTGTGTGTGTGTGTGTGTGTGTGTGTGTGTGTGCAAATCCCTGTGACAACGATTCATCTTGTACTTAATAACCTTCCATCCACAGTTCTCTATGAATGACATGTTTCACGGAAGATGCTGACACTGAGCTTTTTGAATGCATAGAGGATATATTTACTCACCCTGCATGTGTGTGTGTGTGTGTGTGTGTGTGTGTGTGTGTGAGAGAGAGAGAGAGAGAGAGAGTTCAGACAGTCTTGTCTGTGGAGATTAAGCCAAGACAAACAGATTCTTGTGGTCAGATGAAGACGTGAGCGTTTTCAAAATGTTTTAAATGTATTTAAGTTGTGGTCAAAATGATTTGATTTCTTTATATCAGGTTCAGACAAGCATTTTTTTTAACTAAGTACATGTGGTCAACCTCCAGAAGGGACAAACATGTGACTGCGACACCACAAAATACGCACAATGCACCTTCAATGCAATTATTAACAAAGACACAGATGTAAGCAGGTGATCGGTGATCATGTGACCTACGATAACACTCTGAGCCACATAGCGAGATATAAATATACTTGAGACAGCTGTGGATTAGCATGTCTACCGAATACACCAGCAGCAGTAGCAGCAACGTTTGCATGGGCAGACATCCAGCTCACACAGTCTACTTACGTCTGCACTGTTTGGCTGGAAGTGGTAACCTGAGTTTATGACGGATGACAGATGAGAACGCAGAGGTGAGATGAAGCGATACTCTAACCATGACATCCTGAACTGTGATGTTCCGATCAACAGGCCAGGCAAAGTAACACTCATTTCTATGGCTGTCAGATATGACTGGTTCTTAAAAACTGTTCGCACAGCCACACAATGCGTCGCTGGATATGCTTTCTATATAGTATGCGGCTGGTTTCTCAAAGCAGAGGTTAAACTTCCTCGAACTACATTACGTTGTGCTTTCTGTGGTGAAAACCAGTGTCAAATTAAAAACATTATATGTGACACAAGTGTTTCTTGAATTGTCATATTATGCATTTGTCTCAGCAATATGATGCTCAAAGACATGCCGTTCAGGTTTACCCAAATCTATATATTATATTGTCAAAAAAACATTTAAAAAATTCAACTCTCCCTAAATCATAAGTGAAAACAAGCCTGATTCAAGCATGAAATACTTATTTAAATTATTCTTATTGCTATTAAAAAAATAAAAAACAGACCTGCAGACCCTTATGGCTTTGTTTCAAGGTCAATAAATCTAAAAATGACCAAAATGTAAGATGAAAAATGTAATTATGAATAAATAAGTCACTTACCCTTAATTAAAAACATTCAAAAACGTTGTACTTTTTTTGAAAATGATAACTAAGATGTGTACACTCAATTCAAGGTGAATGTTATTCGTTTTTACTTGATGGTTATACGACATGACATTTTCATTATTACATTTTTTTTTTACTTAGTTGACATTTCTCGTAAACATTTTTCAAAACCATGTGAAACTAACTTGAAAACAAAATAATTAATCCACAAACTTGACATGTTTTAAACTAGATTTTAAAAATATTAGATGCTTTTATTTGACCCTAAAACCGGAGTAAAACCTGCAAATATATATATTAATCAATATTTGTGTCTTGCTTTCAAGTAAAACAAGATAAGCGTGTGATATGGGAGTTGTTTACAAAAAATATATCTTAAAGTCATAGTCTATGATGCAGAACAGTGTGTGAAAGAAGTGCCGCCCACCCTACACACATGACTGCACGAGCACTCGCTCTCTCAAACACACTTTAAAGAGCATTTGAACTGACTTCAAAGCAGAAGAAAGGATTCTTTGAGCATCTGCATCTAGTGGCAATGACCCTCCTTCAGTCACACTCACTTCCACACCTGTGAACCCACTCGCTGGGGGCTCCTCTGACAGAAACACTGATGCTGCTGACCGGCAGTTCAAAGGAGAGCATATAACATGACCAAATCTGAACAACTTTTAAACACAGACACACCTACTCTGGAGACAAAATGACTTTAGGAGGGACAGTTGAGCAGGTTTCCAGGAAACAATCAGATTTCACTGGGTTATGACTAGGATTAAACGGCAGATTATTAAAAGCTCTCAGGGTCGATATTCTTTCACTGGTGGGAATATAGGAGCTAAACAAACACTACAGCGATTCCTGGTATTCGCAGATCAGGGCCCACACAACACGCTTTATAAAAGAGACAGAATGAAGAAAAGAGAGAGAGAGAGAGAGAGCATGAGGATTATCAGTCAGAAGCTAAAAAGGTACACTGTGTTTCTTTAATGTTCATTTACTGTGCTATATTTGTGAGGACCAAATATTGAGAAAAAGAATCCTAACAAACCAGAAACTTTATCCTCGCAAATTTCTGAAAATATCCTTGCAAACTTTTAAACGATAGACACAAATGCCTGAGTATATCACCACAAAATAGGATTTTTAATTAACTTTTTTTGTTTATTTACTGTACACACAAATGTCTGACATATGAACAAACTTTTAAAAATATATTCACAAATATCTGAAAACACATTTCTAAAAATATCCTCAAAACCTTTGTAATATATATATATATATATATATATATATATATATATATATATATATATATTCACACAAACATTTCTAAAGTATACAAAACTATAAAATCACCTTCACAAAATGTCTAAAAACGTCTCAAATCTTAAATATCCTAAAAATATGCTCACAAATGTCTGAAAACAAGCTCACAAACTTGAATATCCTTGAAAATATCCGAACACACACTAAAAAAAGTCTAAAATATCATTAGATATCCTTGAAACTTAATATCAAATGTCAAAAAATACCAACGCCCTCGGAAATATACAGGTTCATGTATTATCTCTACTTTGGGGGCAAATTTGTGTGAAAGAAATATGACAAAACCTCACTATGGGGGCGTTTACATAAAAAAAAAAAAAAAGTGGGAAAAAAGTGACGGATTGGGGTGGGGTACGAGTGCGTCTGTGAGGCTCTAGGGCGGATGGTAAATGGACAGTGAGATCCGCTCCATCCATAAGCTCTACTGAGAAGCCAGAGATAAACATCATGTTTTGTATGGTGCATGTGGTAGCGCGTGTCACTTTTGCACTAGCGTGTGTATGTGTGTATCTCCACCCACTGAGCTAATAAAGAGCTCATTCTGTCCTGACAATAAGACCCAAAACTGCCCTGAAATCCAAACACACACACGCATGTTGTCATCCACCTCCAAACAAAGAGAGCTGTTGTAGGACAAGGCCTCTGACCCACTCTTTCCACACACACACTCTCACAGACACACACACATCCAGTCTTAATCAGATCTCTCAAGAACGTCTAACATCGAAATAACATCATAGTCATGTTTAATATGACGACAGACTTTGTCCATGGATTTGGATTTCCTGTTGGCAATGAAGGGAAAAAGGTCTAGAAAAGTTTTAAGGAAGCCAGAAAGGTGCCCTTAATATTGTTTAACCTCAATGACTTCGTCAAATGGTCAAAAACTGCTGAAACATTCTTCAAAATATCTTCTTTTGAGCTTAACCAGAAAAAGAAAAAGTCATTTGTTTTGAAACGACATGAAGGTTTCTGATAGGATAAAAAAAGGGCTTCAATGGATTCAAGTTGGTCACATGGTTAAAACTGGCACTCTTTGATGACTTTGTTAAGTAAAAATTCTTATCATGTAGCCACTGTGAGTTTAAATAAACAGAATCTGGGGAGTTCTGTTAGGTCAGTTTTGACAAAAGAGGGATGAAATTTAATAAAGAAGGGAATGAGTATTTGGGCGTCCATCATGCTCGATGCCAGACGGGAAATGTCCTGACGTTCAGTGGAACATCAACAAAGGGACAATAGAATTCCAGTTTTTTTCTGGAATTCCCCCACGCGTGTGGCAGGAAGGTGATGAGTTGAGTCCCAGCGGGCCATCCGCAGGAGAACATAATTGAAACAACACCCCTAACTCCATCAACATCAAGTCAAATTCCAGTCAGGATTAGAGCATTAGCCCAGACTTCAATGCATGCCATAGAGTGGCCAAGAAATGTCTGAAAAGGAGCGTTTGTCCTGAAATAAAGGGACGTCACAAGTGTGCAGGGCTGAATGTGAAAGCCCTGTTGTGAGTTGAGAAGTGTCAGATTGAAGGTATGAATCAGATGGAGGAGTAGAGTGTGGGATTGTGGGGTGGGGAGGCGGTGTAGATGTGGAGGAATGGCAGTGAGTCACCGACATCAAAGAAAAAAGGAATGGAGGAGAGGAAATAGGAGGGATAAAAGACGAGAAGAACAAGACAGTATTGACTTACAACTTCTGTTCAAAGTAGTAGATAACAGAAAATAATTACAACTCACCACTCAGTTTGTTAAAACACTTTAGAGATTCATAAACTAACAATTTTTTTTTTATCTGGGCTAATGTTAATTTAAACCTCTTGAAAATGTTTAAAATGTATAAGCATTTGTAGAAACTAACATCAAAATACATAAGAAAAGGTCTGTTGTTACGTCATTTTTGTTGTGACTTTAATGTTCATTAACCGAATTGAAACATCCGAAGTCTATTCTTTCTGAGTATTACATTGGGATAAAGATTACAATATACATGGTTTTAAAAGTCACTAGACTGAAAATCACTCATTTGTGCACAGTTACAGTGAGTATATCTTGTAATGTGACCTTTTCTTGATAAGTGGGAGACATTTTAAGTAATTTTATAGCCCAAATAACAGATTATGTGTACCAAAGAGTTAGTGCAAGCAATTGAACAAAAATACAACTGACAAATTTCTGCTTTTAATGCCTTGCCCTATAGACTTCCACTAGAAGCGCATTCACAGTAATGTGCTGTTTACTCTGACTAAGGTCTACAGAGAGAGGAAAGTGAACAGAGGACTCAAATGAGAAGTTATGTGCGGCTGCATGACCTTCTAACGAGGGCGATGCAAATATCTCCTGCCCAGAACACAGAGAGGAACTCATGCTGAGAATGATCAAAGGACAAGGTCTCTATCTGACAGCAAATGAAGGCCCACCAGCCCAACAATTACCAGGTTCAGATTTCAAAACGCACTCTTTGTGCCACTCTTTGTGCAGTGTTGCCAGTTCAGCCATTTGAAGTCAACAAATTTAGATTGAACTGCGCGAAAGAAGGCAGGTAGACCAAATATGTTGTCATGATTTGGGTGCATTTTTAAGGAAATATACAATGAAGGAAATAAATAACAAAAAGGTTCTACACAATTCTACACACATAGCTTATACAGAACGACTTATCCAGTTTGACAGTAAAACAGGTTTCCTAATTAATCTTAACTAGCGGTCGACCGATATGTGTTTTTGACAGCCGATGCCGATATATTGGAAAGCAGGGCGGCTGATGGCAGATATAAAGTCGATATAATTGTTTTAATTATTATTATTAATATTTAAGAAATTTGAAATTATTTGACGATGGATAAAAAAATAAATGTGTAAAAAAAACATACTTATGCTTAAGATGATAGTATTTTCACAAATAAATAAATATATAATAAAATTATAATATATATAAAAAGTAAACACTGTAACCAACAGGTCACTCAGTATTCTGGGAAGTTTGTGTGCATTGGGAATCATATTTTTTTAATAAAGCCGGGGTAACACTCATTTTACATACAGCACACTGTGAAATTGACATGAATATGACAGTGGGCAAATGCATAAAGCGCAGCATAATTTGAAATCACGAGTTTAAAGTTTAAAGCATTCAATTTACACGGACTGACCATAATGCAGAGAACATGTGATTATGCTGAAAACACACTTCACAAGATCTCACAGATGGATTCGACTGAGTTTGCAAGGTTTGTGAAATGAAATGTTCATTAGTCATTCAAAGATTTGTTAAAATTATAGAAATGCGTATTTGATTAATGCTGACGGCAAACAAGGAAGTATTATAATGTTTGCCTTTCTATTACTAATAGGCCTAATATAAAATAAATCGTTAAAATAATTTTTGTATATAAATTTTTTTTAACCATTCTATTTGATTATTAGACATACTTCTATCCGTATAAGACAGAACTGTTAACGACGACGACAAACAAGAGAGAAAGTGTGAGCACTGTTCTCAGGTGCTGTTGCTCTCAGTACCTTCAAAAAAAATGTCCCGCCTCGAACACATCGGCCAAGCAGAAAACTCATCAGCCGATACCGATATTTGAAAAATGCCAAATATTGGCCGATATATCGGCCTTGGGGATATATTGGTCGACTACTAATATTAACAATGGTAAAGTGAGAAGAAACCTAAGAAGACCCTTCAAAAATATGGTACATGACCCTGAAAGTCATTTTTTATAGCCAAATGAGACTCTTGACAATGGAGAATTGTGCATCATAGGACTTCTCCTCTATCCAGGCAATGCTTTAGGTGTTGAGGCCTGTAAAGATGCTGAAAAGCAGTACTTCCAGGATTTAGCACTTGTAGTGATCAGATCACTTATTCCTCAATGCTTAATGATGATGTGAAAAGAGCATTTTCATGTGACATTACTTTAAAAAAAATTATAATGCTAAGGATTACAGATCCTCTCTAGATGAGAGCACAGGATTATTCAGAATGAATGGACATCAGTTGTGTTCCATATTCTGACAGCGTTTTTGGTAGCTGTGACTATGAAAAAAAAATGGATTAATCTAACTGAAGGTGCATAGTAAAAATTATGCTCAAATCTGAGTTTGGAAAGACAATCTGGCAACCGTGTCTGTGTCAGTGTGTGTTTGTCTAAGTGTGATATGGACAGTCTGAGAGAAATCACTTATAATTACATGGCTTTACAGCTATACTTTCTTTCAAACACATAAGGCAAAACATACACTTGTGCGAACAGAGCACACATTTACATTTGTAATAACAGAGTGAAGAGGAAGAGTGACATCATGTTATAGCACAGCTGTCAGCAGGTAAACAATTTACACTTCACTCTCATTATACTTTCTGTTTTGTAAAGAAATACAGTGAAAATCTGATCTGGTAAAAACAAACAATAGGATAAAAATAGAGAAGAAGAGAACTAAAGTATAACTTAGATAATCCAACATAAGTGGCAGAGCTTTTAAAAACAGTCATTATCTTCTGTTTAATCGATGGAAAAACACACCATCACACACAAACACACACACACACACACATTTGATTATTTTATTTGAAATGACAAATACTGAATAAAACAACACAGCATCCAAATATTCAAATATCCTGTACTCAGTATCGGTATCGGCTCCGATACTGCCATTTTCTGTCGGATCGAGTATCGGTCAGAAGAGACTGATCCGGATCTGATATAGTGCATATAATATTCTGAGTTATTGTTAAGCCCCATGAAAGGCACAAAAACATTATAAAGCACCATAATGATTTTTGGCACTATATTTCAAGTGTACTGTAGCAATTTCACCCCCTGCCATACAAAATTGTACATGTCTCCCTCAATTATCACACCTGATTTGACTCATTAGTATAGACTGCAAGACCTGAAGTGTGTGTATGAGATATAGGCGGGGGTACTTCATGGAGAAGTTTGAGAACCCATGCTTTTGCGCAATGAAGGATTATCAATTGTCCTTTTATAATTTCTGTTCTATCTATTATATGTTGCTGCTTATATTACTGTGCTATGGGTTTAAAATAAATGTTTTTAAATTGTATATATATATATATATAATTTAAAAACATTTATTTATATATATATATATATATATATATATATATATATATATATATATATATATATATATATATATATATATATATATATATATATATAACTTGTTTTGCATTAATGTATTTTATTTTTATTTTTTATTTTTCATTAATGTATTTTATGACAATACAAACAGCAATGTGTAATATTTGACCAGATTTAGTCCTACGTTTTTGTTTTTGTTCCCCACTAAATAATGTTGTTTCACTAAATGTTTAGTTTAGTTTGAAGGTTTTTATAAAATTATTGTGCACCCATGATTTTTATAGAATAACTTTTGCTGGTGAATTATCCACTAACCTTGTTTATAATAGTATTTTTTGCCAGAGATAATTATTATATATTATTTCATTTGTTTTTGTTTTTTTCAATTAAATGATGTCTATATTTAGCAGATTGTGTTTAACACATAAGAGTGGTGATCAGGTCAGCACACAGAAGTATAGAAATTATACATAGATTTTTTTTTCACCTGCGCTGGTATCAGATAGGAATTGGATTGTTTATAAAAAAATCTATCCGGTTATAAAAATTCTATTTGTAATGATGAATTTGTAATTTAAAGTAAACATCCCAAATTTGACATTATTATAAAGTCTACCTAAGTGTGTTCTTTTAAAGTACTATTAAGAGGTATTTTATTTCATCAGTGTTTCATTATCTGCAAGTACAGTTGTTTAAAAATTCAAAAACTCGTGAATTTGAAAACGATGCCATCGTCTATCGGCCCAACTCTAGTTTCTGTGTAATTGTTTGTAAAATGTACTAGCAATATCTGTGTGATAATAGTTTCTACATCATTTTTAATATTGAAATGGCTGAATTACTCTCCCTTTGACAAAGCCCACATCAACTGTACTGGATCATACACTGATGGTAATTAATTGAGTGTTTGACTGATTAAATCCAGCACTGAACCCTCATGTGGGTTTACTCAGAGTGGACCACTCTCCATCCACTTTGAGGATCAGCGCTGATCTGCTAAAGCAGGTGAGTCTGAGACAAAAATAACGGTACAAATGAGCAAATGCAGATCAGGTCAGAAATTGAAGTGAAGGCTAAAACGGTCGGCTGCTCAGAATACATTGGTCTGTCTGTACTCTAATGAGATCACAGCTCCTGCACAGGTAAATGGACTGGGATTACTGAGAGATCAGACTCCAAGCAATCATGACTCTTCAGCAGAAGGGTCAATCCCATAATGCAACACAAGAGTCAGACGCTTTAGCTGCCTCCTCTACATTCAGGCTGAGCAGAAATAGGCCTCAGCTTTCATTGGTCAAACTAAAACTGTCCAGGATTTTCCTTTTAAAATGGTGAATGGTTAAAAGTCTGGATGTGTTTGAAGATGGACCATGTTTTGTAATGATCATTTTATTTTGGCTGGTCCAAAAATGTTATGAGGAGGAAAAGACAAACCAGGCGTAAAAAATAATAGGGGCAAATCATAACAAATATTAAATCAGTTAAAAGAGCTTTAAATGGCCATTAACTGAAAGGTCTTTAACCATAAAAGCACAGGCTGCTTAAGAGGGATTGTGTCTGAAATAAGTGTACTGTAAACTGTTCCAGATTAAACAGCTTGCGCAGGACATAATTGTTAACAGAAATAAAGGCAAAGACAAAAAAGGACTTACCTGAGAGCTCTGCTGAGTTTGTCGTAGTTCATCTGAGGTTTGCACTTGCGGGCGCCCCACAGCCTGGCCACCTCATCGGGGTCTTTGATCACAAACTCCCCGTAATCTCCCTGCCAGGCAATCACATCATGATACTCCTCCTTCCTCAGCAGCTCCAGGATAAAGTGCCACAGCTGGATCTGTCTGGAGCCAGGACTGGACTCGGGCTTATAGGCCCAGTCTGGGAACGGAAACCCTGCAGAGACGAAGAGAGGACAAATATGTCTAGATGCAATAAAAAATGACTACATTTATTCACTGAAAAACAAGGCCAGTGATCCTCCCTTTCACTGCTGCCATCATCATCATCTTCAGTAGGCATGTAAACTGCATCATACTGTATATAGCATGTATTGCATATCAGAGTCTGACCTGGGAAATCCTATTTCCCTGCTTTTCAGTTTGAACTCCAGCTTTAACATTAAACCAAAATCCAAAAATTGGGATTGGCCAATATTAAAATTCTATACAACTTTGTCTAAATAAATTTAAAAATGTAAATTATAGCATCACAACATTATAATCTGAGCACAAAAATAAATTATATATTTATTTTGAGATTTCCTAAAGATTACAGTGTTATTAAACCATTAGCGTTTTAAAAAAACGACTTAAAAATTGGTAAACACAAGTTTCAAATACTGACCAATATATATCCCCTATAACTGTATTCATTCATCAATTATAATTATTACTTTTTTTTTTTTCTGGATATTGGCATTTATCAATACTGGACGCTGATATTAGGTCAATCCAATCTACACACTTGTCTGTGTCCGGTTTGAAATGTAAATTAAAATGATTTTACAAGCAGGTGACACAGTTCAAGTTAATATCAGACATGTTTTAATTACAAAATAACTGAATTCAACTGCCAGAGAAATAACTGATGAAATGCATATCTTTTACGTAATGCAAGTCACCTCAGAAAAAAAAAGCTTTCACTGAATCTTTAAAGGTAAATCTTCAAAACGCTCTATATCGTCACATCTCTTATCATCAATCTCCTTGAGGTCTGATTTGTCACCAGCAACCTCACTCAATCTAACACACAACCGAATGTGATTGGCATTTTTTTTAAGAAACAAGAAATGATTTGAAAGGGCTGCAGAGGATGGAGGGTGTCCAGTCACTGAGGGTGAGGACGGGTGAAGTGGGGTCAGGCAGGGTCAGGTTAAGCTGAGGCTGGTAAAGGTCGGATAGGGTAACGGCTCACAGTGGTTCCTCAACAGCTGATCCTCTTAACACTCAGTTTCACACACACATACTTACTTAACTATGTAAATTGGAACATTTAATAGACTTCTAATGTTTTCATATAGAGGTAGTTGTAAATAATATAATCTAACTTACAGCCCAACAGGAAACTTACAGAATTCTAAAAAACCAAAACAAAATGTAAATTTTATTTTTATACCATTATTACAAATGAAGACACATCTCCAAAAGTAGGTTGTCAAATTTTACTTACTTCTGGGTACAAATTTGCCCCCAAAATTAGGTTAAGTAGGTGCACACACACACACACACAAACACAAGGAACTGCTCCTGCATGAGTAACTCTTACCAGGCAGCTTTTTTTTTTTTGACTTTTATTCATTCTGTTTAAATGATGTCTAACCGCGCTACCTTGAGTTTTACTGCATTTAAACCTTCACTTCATTGTCCAATACACTCCTGCAGAATAAAATGTGTCTTTTCCACCAAGTAAAAGCTCATTCTCATTTATAACTTTAAGGCATTTAGGATAATTAGGTATATCCATTTAGATCAGACTATGGAGAGTTTCAAATCAACCATGAGTCAGTTTTGCTTTTATTATAAATGATCCAAACACGTCTCAACAGCTTCCGACAATTTACTGGTTCGTAGAATCAGACAAATCACTTCCTCCTGATGACTCAACAAATCTACAATACACACTCAAGTGGTTGTTTTTCCTGTTTCTAACTGCTAACAACCAGAACGACATGACAGGAACCCAGTGAAAACACACTACCTTTTCTGTACAGTTTGAGAGGCAGTGTCAGAGTCAGTGTGGTTTTATACTCGGACTGGAAAGACGTTTATTACTTTACTTTTTTATTACTATACTTTTTACCTTCAGCAAATAAACAGAAGTACATTACAACATAGCACATCCTATAACCTCTACGTGCTCTCAAAACATCACACATACACACACACACACACACACACACAAACTCTTATTAGAGGGCACATCTGATTGCTCCTTTAAGAGGTCAAATGTACCATGCACCAGAGAGCTACGTCTGACTTCAGAAACTGCAGACAAGGATCTGGTTTCACAGCTCACATTCTCTCTCTCTCTCATTCTATATCTCCCTATTCACTCACACACACACACGTGCACACACATGAAAAGGATCCCTACTAAGAAGTTGAGCTAAACTCAATATGTCTGTCAAACTCCCTGATGAACAATAAAGAGGAGACACTAGGAGTCACACACACACACACATGCACCAGCAGGCACAGATACAGTTACTGCTCCATTGTAACATACAAACATCAATGTTGATTCACATTCAAGTCTACAATCACACACACAATTCAACTCAGTCAGCACCCTGATTCAGGTGTGATCTTAATACTGTGCCAGTCGACCGATCTCTGTGTTTGTCTCAGAATCAACAGCTGTTACACGTGTAAAGAAACTCTAACGGCAGTGAGCTTGTTTTTTGACATGAAACCTCTTCAGGCACTGTGTGTGTGTGTGTGTGTGTGTTTGTGTGTGTGTATTATTAACCACATTACAGACGATTTACCGAGCGATCCAGCACTGATGCCCTGTTATGACCCATGTTTCACACTTCAATCGTATCACACGACACCTCTGCATTTCTCAGAAATACACACCTATGCGTACAAATAAAATAGGTACACTACCGGTTTTTGATTTTTTCAATGTTTTTGAAAGAAGTCTTTTATATTCATCAAGGCTGATATTTTATTATTGATTTGATATAAAATAACATTGTGACATTTTAATACAATTTAGAATAACTGTTCTTTGTTTGAATATTCTCTCATGTTTTTTTTTGTAATGGTAAAGCTGAATTTTCAGCAGCCATTTCTTCAGGTGTCACATGATCCTTCAGAAATCAGTTCATTAGGCTGCTCTAGTGCTCAAGAATCATTTCAGATTATTATTAGTTGAAATAAGTTGCTTAATGAAGTGTGAAAGTTTGTTCTTTGATGAAGACAATTTTTGTAGAAAAGTTTTAAAGAAATATTTCTAAATATCATTATTGTCATTTATCTATATAGTGGATCCTTGCTGATATATATATATATATATATATATATATATATATATATATATATATATATATAATTTCGGCCTGCAAATATGGAATGAATGATGCATCTGTATAGGTTCATATCACAGTTTACAGTTTACACAGTGCAAACTAAAATACACAGGAAAATTTTAACAGCCAATGTCAAAATAGCTGGATAAGCCTTTGTTTGACAATTACATTTTAATGAAAGCAACCAATCATCATTGTTCATCACCAACTCCAGATTTAAAAGAAACTTCTTTGCGAATTTCTTCATTGTGCAAATCCACAGAAAATTAAACCTGCACTGGTTGACAACGATGATTTCTATTAGTGGATTAGAACATAAATTTTTGAATACACCAAAAAAAAAATAATAATAATAATAAAGATTTTAATTTTAATTTTGGAACTCAAATGAAAGACCCCAACCCCATAATGCAGGGTCCTATGATTTACGCAATGCAGAAATTTAGGTTAAATTAAAATGGATTTCCCAGGACATCTGTCTAAATTCAAGCCCTAATCTAAAAATAAAACAAGCCATGGAAACTGTACATTACTGACAGTTTTGGGTTTTTAGAAAGTGAATCAACGTGAAGTCCGCGTGGGTGATGAGTTGGTTGTGCGAGTGTCTTAATAGCATGCTGTTTTGTGTGAGAGTGTATGACCTCATCCCCCCACCCTACTTAACCTCTGTGACCTTCGCCCCCCCCCATACACCTTCTCTCCCTCTCTCTGCCCCACTCCCCCCAGATGGAGACACTGGATCCCCATTACAGAGGAGACAAGACAGACCCAAAAAACACACACACACCTCATCAATAATGCAACAACCCGACTAGCTTAGTGTGTGTTGTTGGGAGATATTCTCTCTGTCCTGGGATGCCCAAGTGTGTGAGAGTTAAAAAGAGTGAAGAAAACTTAGAAAGAAGAACGTGGAAAACTGAGCGAGATGACAGGGAGAGGAGAGACAAGACGAGAAACAGAAGAGAAAAGAGATGAGAGAACAAGAAGGAAAAGAAAAGAGGGGGCCTGAGGAGGGAGTGGGAGAGAAGGAAACAATAGAGAGAGGGAAAGGGGGATGGGGTGAGAGAGAGAGAGAGGGATGAGATCATAGCTCTTCTAGTAGTCTGTTGTCACTCAGGTCAAATTCCCTCCCTCCCTCCCTCCCTCTCTCTCTCTCTCTCTCTCTCTCAGGCATCGATTGCACTCAAGAATGTAAATCTCGCAGGCACTCCTGCACTTTAGACTTTCATAGGAAGTATTTAAAGAATTCAGAGCATCCGAGGAAACTACTGCTCTGCTCTAAACAGTGGCATGTTCTTACACAAAGAAGGACATGGCGACCCACAGAGACACACTTTCACACAGACCTCACATTTTCCTAAAATGTCTGAAACGGGTCAAATGCAGCCGATACTGGAGGAGGGCAGACAGGCATCTGTCACGGCCAGATTTAAATTTGAACTTCACACCATCCCCCCCAAAAACTTTATATCACTATCTCATTCATTTTCTCTAAATGCCAGTAGCCTTAATATTTACTGAGATTTTGGTGGAAGTTTTGAATGGTATTTAGTGCTCATTATATTTGATTTTAATGAATATTTCATACTGTAATGTTAACCCTTTTGATTTCAAGTGTGTTGACTGGCTTTAATTATGTTAAATTAATTTGATGTTTTGGCTTGTTAAAATAACTTCATTAACACTTACAGCCCACACTTTGTCTGAAATGTAAGTTATTTAACAATTTGGTTGTTTTATAAAAGCAATATTAACACCATCAATCTATTTTATATTTTATTTATACACTTCTTTAAAAGCTTGAAGGTAACATTTTTTATTTGTTTTGATTTTTTTAAATAAATGAATACTTTTACTCAGTAAGGACGTATTAAATTTAAATCTTTTTTAATGTTTTTACCGTCACTTTTGATCAGTGTAATGTTCTTTTGAACCCTCTACTAATCAATAATCCTGAAAATAAATACACAAGTAAATAAAGAAATTCCACAAAACATTAAGCAGCAAATCGGTTTTCAAATGATAGAATAAGAAATGTTTCTGACTCCAAAGTTTTGAATGGATAGTAGTATAAATAAAAATAAATAAAAATTGTACATTATAGGTTTTATTGTTTTTTTTAACAATCTTGTCAATGCTGATGCTTTAATAAAACTATACGCAAAACAACTATGCTGATAAAGTACTTTGAAATTGAAATTGAGAGAGGGAGCAGATGAGAGAGAGACTAAAAATAACTTCTCAAAAAGTTCTGAAGGAGTTTCTGTCAGGCAGCACAGAGGAGGGATTCAGTTGTTGGCTGGGAAGAAGCAAAACAAGAACAGCTCTTCCTCTGTCTCCTCTTTTCTCAGACGGGAGCTGCCAACAAAGAGAGTTTGGTAAAAGATGATGGATAGATAAATCAAATCCATCCATTAATGGTTTAACAGGTGAGTGTGAGGGATGAATATAGCAAAAAGTTGGCATTCAAAGTGTGTGTCTTGAGGTCACAAAGTGAATTTGTATGTGTGTGTGGATACTGTCAAAAACATGTTGAGACTGTTTTTGCACACTTACACAACACACATTTTGACAACACACTGTGTCTTATGTCCTTCTCCTGTTAAACTTTTCTTAAAACCATGTCACTGCTAAAAAAAATTGGCATATGATTCTTAACACTCAACGGAATGGAATTCAACGTAATTTAATTTAGTCATAGTATGCGTAATATCATAAATCTTTCAAATTATTATTTATGAATAAATTCTGCTTTAAAAGGTTTATTGTGCCACAAATTTTTGTTTTTTGTTTTGCTTTGATTGTAATAACAGAAACGCACACTTCGCATGTGAAATAAGCTGTGCTCCAGTTCTCACGTCGGCTTTAGAGATTCCGGTAAAAACTGATTTTTAACTCTTGTATTCATCTGCATTACATAGTGACAGGATCACAAAAACAATCCAAGATAAAATACAGTTTTCAGTAAGATACAGTTAAGTTCAGAATGAAATTATCATGCATCTTGTTAAAAATGATCTTTTTACTGTGACAAAAACTCTAACACCAGCACTGGCCACCTGTTGGTAGGAAATATGTTTTACTGACTACAGTACATGATGAACTAATGTCATAAATGTAAGATATACGATCAAAAAAAATCACAGTCTCTCAGTGAGCAGAGTGAAACCATACTGCTGTTTAAGATTAATTATATAGAAAAAAAGAGGGAGAGAGCATAACAACAGATTAATGAGTGTGAACCTGTATATGAAGAGAGTAAAATGTTATTGGCTACTGTAAACACCCACACACACACAAGAGCTGTTTCATGATGTGCCTTGAAAAACTTAGAAATAACTAGAGGGTTAGTCATGGCCTTTAAGCTCCAAAAATAGACACAAACACATTGGAGTTATTGTTTTTGATATGCAGGGTGGGGGGATGGGGGGGGGTGTCGACAGAGAAAGAAGGAGCAATTAAATGAAAGGATTAAATGCAAAGTTAAGAGGTTTCACAATTAGACTTTCTCACTTTTAACTTTCCTTTCACGCTCCAGTTCTTCTCCAACCAGCCATAGCTCTTTCCAGGAACAGAGAGAGAGAAGGCTGGAGAGGTATGGAATGAAAGCAATTGCATAATTTATGTTTTTACATTCCTGACAAAATGTCATGCACTAAGTGTGTGTCACAATACTTCCTCAGAAAAAAAATAACAAAAACACAATGTAGTAAATTATAGTTGACCCAAAAATAAAGTCATCCTCGTTTACTCATCCTCATGTTATTCCAAACCTGTGTGAACTGCTTTCTCTCATTGAACACAAATGAAAACTTGTGAAAGAATCTCAAAACCACTCTTTTCCATACAATGAAAACATACTGTGATCAGGCACTACAAAACTCAAAAGAAAAATGCCAAAGTGAAATAAATGTAATTATTCTTTAGAGCATGCTTGTGTACAATGGTTAGTGGACCCAGTCTCCGCCCCTGCTGAACCCCTTTTCGCAAGGTCGCATATTCTTCAAAATATACCTTTTCTCCACTGAATAAATAAAGTAATATGGTTTTGGAACAACATGAGGGTGTGTAAAAGATAACAGAACTATTTGGGTGGAATAGCTAAACATGTATTTCTTCATACACATCTCTTTATGCATTGTGAGTGTAGAGTATTTGCAAACTATTTGTATACAGAGAAGAGGTGGAACATCCCACATCCCAGAGATCAGAGTATATTTGTCTTCTCATCCTCCGCTCATTACCCTTCAGTCTCTCCTTTCCATCTCTCTCTGTGAATATCACTTATTCACTCAATTCCTAGACAAGAGCCACTCGTCCCCTATCACTCTCACTCTCATTTAAATTACCATCTCAAACTTCTAACACTACTGCAGTCAAACACTTCATTCTATTTCCACTGTCTCTTTCTCACAGACTAATGGTTTGTGAATCTTTCAAGTAGTCAGTTCTCTGCATGTTTCAATACATTGGCAAGGACAAAATTTGACCCTCACAAGTATAGTCACACACATACACAGCCTCTCTCTAGTTAGTGTTAATGTTCCGACAGGTAGGTGAGAAAATGAGAGTTCAGCCCTCCCACCATAACACCTACTGATCAGAGTGTTTGAGTGTTTGTGAAAAGCCCCTTTCACACTGCACGTCGGACCCGCAATATTTCCGGAACATTGCCGGGTCGCCTTCTGTGTGAAAGCAACCACGTCCCGGGATTGATTACCACATTGAACCCGGGTCGGTTATCGCGCAACTCTTTTATCGGCTGTTTTAAAGGAAGATCAACGTTCGCGAAGAAAACATATGTGCAAACTGTAATGAAGCAGAGATCAGTTTGTTCCTCACTTTCCGTGCTGATGCCGAGATCGTTCGCTTGCTTCAGTGAAAGTATAACGTGCCTAATGTTTTCGACTACATTACACGTCACGCGCTGATGTCACGTGTCGTAACGGGATCTTCAAGGGTTGTGTGTGAAAGCACGCACATATCCCGGGTCATCAGTGGCAGTGTGAAAGTGCAAAATCTAGCGACCCTGGGAACAATTGCAGGAACACTTTACCTGTGTATTTGCCGGAATGGCAGTGTGAAAGGGGCTTAAGATTGTTAGTGGACCCAGTACCCTGGGCAGCTGTGGCCTAATGGTTAGAGAGTTGGACTTTAAACCTGAAGGTCGCAGGTTTGAGTCTCGGTGCTGGTAGGAGTTGTAGGGGGGATAGTTAATGAACAGTGCTCTCTTCCACTCTCAATACTCATGACTGAAGTTCCCTTGAGCAAGGCACTGAACCCCCAGTTGCTCCCTGGGCGCTGGATATAGCTGCTCACTGCTCCGGGTGTGTGATCACTTTTCACTGCTGTGTGTGTGCACTTAGATGGGTTAAATGCAGATCACCAATTCCAAGTATGGGGTTACCATACTTGGCAAATGTCACGACTTTCACTTTCGCCCTCGCCTGGTGACCCCCTTTTCTCAAGGTCACTTTTGATTTACCTGAATTGTGTCAAACAGTGAAAACAAGTTGAAAGTAAGATATATCAACCAAGTGATGCAACCGTCTGACATGTCATTGACAGGTTATGAAACTGGAAGGTCATATCACTCCTATGTCACCGAGTAGTTTAGTGCTGTGGTTGAGAGCCTTTTACTGAAGGAGCAGTAGGGTTAAAAGCATTAGAGAGTTACAGTAAAGTGTGCTAGCGTACGCGTGAATGTGTGTGTATATGTGTGTGTGACAGGGTGTTTCCTGGAATGTGTCACCATTGCGGTACAGGAAGTTAGCAACTGTTCTGCACCACAACAACATCTCTGCTTCCTGTATATGTGCGTGCATTCATGTGTGTATGTGTGTGTGAGGGACAGATTTTGACTCAGAGCATCTGTACTATAACACTTGTCACTTTCCTCTAATTTGAATCAGACCTGATGGGAGTCGCAAACTTTCAACGAGAGCCGACACATTAACATTTCGCAGCACCAAGTGATAAATATAATAAAGAAAAACAAGCAACAGGCACAGTTTGTGTCGGTGTTTGTGCGAGCATGCGTCAGCGCTGACTCAGTGCGTGAGCGTGTTTGTAATTCAGCCTTTCACAACGCAAACAATCTCTCTCCTCCATTCCCTTGCTTTCTCCATCCTCTCCCTCCCTCTCTCTCTTGGACACCATCTCCTAGCAACCAGACACTTCAGGCCTAAAAATAAACCCCTAGATATGAAGAGAACAAGATATAAAACATAAACGACAATTAATCCTTTCACCAGAGCGTGAGTCTCAAATAGAAAAGGTAGGAGCAAGAACAAAGGACAAGAGAAAGAAGCGAGGCCCAGAAAAAGAGACGAAAGAAACAGGGAGAGAGAGCCAGCAACAGGTATTTGTTCGTTTTCTCGTGCACTGCAGCACTTCTAGATTGCTGGGAAGGAATTGGACTTGGTTTTCACTTTTGGTATAAAGTCAAAGTTCTTTCTCAAGTGTAGTAGGTGGGCCAAAGGGAGACCCTGCTCTCTTTAATCGCCCCAAAATGTAACCAGATGAACACTTTTATGCATTCTTAAGCAACTGTAATACTGACAGAGCACACACACACTTTATTAGCACACCTGATCTAAATGGTGAGGTTCTACCACAAACTTCCTCTTTGCTTGTGAGAAGGAAGGAGAGGAAATGTAAGCTAAATCAAATGTATAAAGCAGAGATAATAATGTCAGCAGATCATTGGGTGAAAACTGTAGGGTGATTTTTGGGAGCCTGCAGTCAACTTTAAGAAAGGGACAGGGTTTAAATGGGCTAAATGATGAAGTACAGCATATGTCACCAGAGAAAAATCTGAAATTTAATGGCAAAATCAAGTTAGTTCAACAATTGCAAGGTAAAAAAAAAAGAAAAATGTATGGATCATTCCTAATAAGATATGCATTAATAATGCAATAATAATGCATTTATAAAAAGGACAGGCTGAACTTATATTTCATGCAGACTTCATGCAATGTTTTTAATCAAATATCACTTACAAAAACATTTCATGAACTTTAAGGACAAAATTTGCTTAATTTAGAAACTCACTCCAAGAAAAGATATCTTGCATTTCAGTAACTGAGTCATATGTTGATTCAGTAACCGCTTTGAACAATTCAGTGAGTTAATTCAGCGAATGATTTGTCAAACTGATATAAACCAATAATACATGAGTTTGTGAGTCTTTCTGAATGATTCATTCAAAGCAGATGCTCATAAGAGTCATTTCTTGTGCACTGAACTTTACAGGCTGTGAGGACAATGGCTATAAAAAGATGTTGTTTTTAAATCTAATCACATTTAATCACAGTGGCCCTAAAAGTTATTTGGACATGCAAAATCACAAATAAAACAGTTATTAATAATAATTCAGTTGTAATAATCACACATGGTGTTCTGTTAAAGTGGTCGTTGAAATGGTTAACAGTGACACTGTCAACGCCTCTGTACGAGTGTACACACACACACACACACACACACACACACACACGCACACGGTGACCCCCTCCCATCAGACCACAGCGCTTTAATCACCTCCCTTATCTTTGTTTGTGTACGGCAGTCTGACTTGCGTCTGTGTGACGTGAAACGGGCCAAAAATACTCCCTCTTCTTTATCTCCATCACCCCATTCCTCACCCCTCCTTCCTTCACCTCCATCAGTCCTGCTCTCCCTCTCTTCCTGCTATTCTTCTACCTCTCTAATTTTAGATAGTGGGGGAAAGAACGCCACACATCTGCGAACAATCTGAGAGAGAGAAAGGTTGAGAGAGGGATACGAGTGTTTCTATCCGAGTAACACAGTTGTAACAACTTGTACAAGAGGAATGGAAGTGTGTGTATGTGTTTGCCCAGGGCCCAAAACGCCCTTGTTGTTGTTTCATCTGTTAATAGCAGATGAACGGAGATAGTTTACTGGCCAACAATTACAATTTTATTACTGGTCAATTTATTTTGAATCACTGTAAAATATAAATGCATATCTATAAATATATAATTTATATATAGTAAATATACTATATATATATATATATATATATATATATATATATATAAAATGCATTATAAATATATATTATATGTGTAAACGTCTCCATTTAATTAATATAATTTATTATATAATTTATCTATTTATTTTTTATTTATGATTAATACATATATATACTTAGGACATACACTATATATAATATATAGAATTTTTACAATTTATATAAAAATAAAATCTAATCATACACATACACATACATACATAATATGTGTTTTAACAAGTGTTTTACATCATTTCACATCACTTGCATTTCTTTATAACTGGTAAATAACTTTATTTACTCAACCATGCCAATTTTTATTCACATTTGGCACTTTCCGAGCGTTCATTTTGGACCCTGTGTGTGTGTTTGTGGGAGAGAGGGGACAGAGGACAGGACACAGCATGTGTGTGTGTGTGTGTGTGTGTGTGTGTGTCCAATGGTAAACATGTACAGGGCTGGGAGACATGCAGAGATGCCGCCTGTCACCATCATACAAACACACACACGCACACACACACACAGGCAGACGTGTCTATATGTGATGGTGGTGTGGTGGTGAGCAGCAGGACGGCTGTGCTCCATATCTAAGAGATGCTTAAATGGATCTGCTCAAGCTGATTAAAGTCCTTCTGCTTGTCATTACATAACACTCACCTCACTCACACCACAGGAGACCTGGATTACAGCCGCCGCCGTCTATGTGTGTGTATGTGTCTGATCACACTGTATTAGTGCAGCGTCTCTGATATTCAGCCTGTCTAGATATTCAGTGTTTATCTTCAGCTGTGTTTGTGTGTGTGTGTGGATCAGCGTTGTCCATGGATGGAGAAACACACACATGCACACAGCAGCCAGAGATCTCATTAATGGCGGGAATGATTGAATTATCAGAGCAGAGTGTTTTGGGTCCAGATCTCACCACAGCCATCCATCTTCCTCTCATCCTGTTGTTTGTCTTTCGCTCACAATCACTATCAGTCTCTCTCCCCAGTGTCCATCTCTCCATCACCTGCCTTCAGTCCTGTTCTCTGGCTCTCTGTCTGTCTCTCCCAGTCCCCCGTCTCTCACTGTCCCACATCTCTCTTTCCCCCCACCACAGTTCCCCGTTTTCCCGTCTCTTCATTTTAAAGTATTTTATTGGTGTGATTGTCAACCATGATATTGCCAAAGCAGTGTAACAATATAATAATAGTAACAATCATCATCATCTTATTCATCATCATCATCATCATGCAACTAAATGTATACATGAATTCAAATAAGATGCCAGCAATAATTTGAATACATAATACAATTAATTTAAACAAATCAAATAAAAATAAAAACAAAAAAAGAAACAATAGATGAAACAAAAAACTAATCAGAAAAAAAGCCAATAAACAAAAGTAAAAACAAAACATCAAAACATTACAAACAAACAAACAAAAAGTCTTTCTTTGTCCAGTCCCTCATTTGTGTCTCAGTCCCCCTGTCTCTCACGCTGTCTCTCTGCCTCAGGGGACAGATAACCCTCCTCAGCGAGAGCAAGTAAAGGCCGGTGCATTATGCAAGACACTGATGATGTAACCACACTCACTGCTCTCAAACACACACTGCGTCTCACCTCAGCAACAAGCATCAGCTACTGGGATGTAAAGAATCAAAACAACCGCCACCACCACCACCATCATCATCATCATCATCATATGGACTACAGGAACAGCATCCGAGACTACTTTAATGCAAATTCGGCTAAATTCAACTCAAGCAAACAAAGTTTACTGGAAACACATATGGGTGTCTCATTATAATCAAATAAAACTACAACAAGACAGAGACTGGTCAATTTTCTAACTTCTTAATTATTGCTGGTGTATTATGCAATGGGGAAATGAGTATACACACACACACACACGCACAGTGCTGTCCACTTGACAGAGATAAGAAGCTAAACTGTCTAATAAAATCACTTTATTGCCACAGTATACATAAATGAATAAACAATACATATTACACAATGGGTGTATGAAGATGTAAAAGTATTTGAACACACATGCCAGTCAGACACCCACTCTCACACACACACACACAATATGGGATGGAAAATAGTAGGACTGTACTCCACCCTGGGGAATCCCATCCAAAAACACATCTATCCTAACAGTGCTTCATCCATGTAGCTTCACACACACTGCCAGCAGCACCAGAGACAATAGAAGTGCAGGTTTCTCGGAACACACACCTTGCTGAGTCATCCAAACACACACACACACAGATGCTTGAAACACAGCAGACATCTTCAACTAAGTGCTACAAAGGGCTCTACAATAATTCTATGAATTGTTGCACACACACACACACAGGAACACAAACACAAGGCTGCAAACTGAACCCCCGAGATAACACAGAAATAACACACAGTCTCTGAGCAGCAGGCCAGGGTAAACCTAATAACTCTCACCACACATCAGCACAGAATGGACGCTCAGTCAAGCTGGTTTCAGGTGGTCTGTGAAATAATCGTGGCATGTAACATTTTCAGATCCTCCTCATTGGTTAAACGTGTAGATCTGATTCCCCCAGAGCCGAGATTTCCTTCTTTCGGAGTTTCCTTCAAGTGATCAATAAAGGCCTTATCAGGTCTTATCTAAAATGCCAAAGGTGGAGACCTGTTGTACGTTTAAAGGTGAAGTGTGTATTTTCTACAGCACTAAAATATTTTCTCTTTCAAAGGTTTACATTTCAGTTACTATTTGTGTGCACAGTTTACAGAATATATATAGTTTCTGTTTTGTTATAGACTACCATTCAGTTGTTTGGGGTAGGTATTTTATAATGTTTCTGAAAAATGTCACTTATGCGCACCAAGACATTTATTTGATCCAAAATACAGTTAAAATACAGTTTTTTTTATTAGTTTAAAAATATATATTAAAATCATCATTGATGGCAAATCTGAATTTTCATTACTGCAGTAATGCAGTATTCAGTATTAGTAATATAGAGTCACATGATGTGGTGCTCAGGGAACATTTATTATTATTATTACCAGTACTGAAAACAGTTGCTGCCTGACATTGTTTTTAGGATTTAAGATTTTAATGTTTATTTGATTAATTGAAAGTTAAAAGAAACGGATTTATCTGAAAGAAACAAAAAGAAAAACTTTACTTTTGACTGAAACTTTACTTTTTAATGCAACTTTGCTGAAACAAACAAAAAAAACTTACTGACCTCAAACTTTTGAATTGTAATATATTTGATAAAGACTCATATTATTTACATGTCTATCAATTCTATACTGACTTCTTTGTCCAGATGTATTAAAATGTAAATGCAACTCATAGTTTGGCATAATCTTCTGTTATTTCTTAGAAAAGCAGTGAAGCAGTATTGATAAAATCTTTGATAATATTTGAAAAACTTGTGTCATGTGGTGCAACCGACATTAAGAATATGATATCAGGAAGACCTTTGCAGACAATAATTGAACTTTCTCAGTATGGCTTATTAATGATTATCTCTGCATATTAAACTTAGGCAGAAGAAACTATTATAACAAAAACTTTATTGTCCAAAACTTTTAAAGCTAAAAGCCTCCCTGTGACTGCTGTACCAAGGGCCTCAGTCTGTCCCGATCCGTTACAAACCCTGATCCTCTAAAACAACAATCACATTGAGCTGCCTTACACTGCTTTAGAGAAAATAATCGAGCATGTCCCTTAAAATCTGGCCCACATGCGCACATGAGCAGTGCATAATCAGCCAAACCATGTCTGAGGCTAAATATGGTACAGTTAAAACAATTATGAGGCAAGCACTTTGGCCAGAGACCAAACACACAAACAGCTTATAGCTGATGTCATCTACAGCCCAGAATATCAACATCACCCACAGCCACAGAAATAAGCATGTGAGAATGCAAAAAGAGGATGGGATGTTTTAAAAAAAATGGAAACCAAAAGAATATAACAATGAATGAACAGACTAATACTGACTTTTAGCGAAGACACGCGTGTGACGGGCAAACATGCCATTAACATTTGATGCTGAAAGTCACCTAAACACAGCAGCTCTCAGACCAGTCAGATGTGCATTATTCAACAACATTAGACATTACACGTCCTTGCATATACCTTAAAAGAGAGAGGAGAAAGGAGTTAAGTGCTTGAAATGTTTTGTTTTTTGCATACTCACACCGAGGGGTCTCATCATTCAGTGCAGAAACAGAGATACTGGAACTTAAGTACAGAGATTTTCTGAATGCTACAGCCTTTAGTTGGAGATGATGACACAGCAAGTCGACCACCAGGCCTGAAACTCAACTTACTCAAATACTCACAATCTTGTGCAACCCACACCAGGCCTAAAAACGAGAGAGGGATGGAGGGAAAAGACAGAGAGAGTGATGGAAGATGAGATGCCACTGGGGTATTCCAGCATGGATTAGAGACAGAGAGGTATGTGTGTGTGTGTGTGTGTGTGTGTGTGTGTGTGTGTGTGTGTGTGTGTGTGCGTGTGTGAGAAGAGTGGAAGGATGGAGGTGTAATCGATGGTCTAAAAGGTTTTCAGTCACACCAACACACACACACACACATACACACACATTCACTATTCTTTAGTAGCTCCCTATGAAATACAAAACCCATCTGAACACACACACAATGGGAGTACATTGCAAGCACCATTACGTTCACATCTGTGCAAGTGTCCGAGCTGTGTGATAAAACTCAAAAGGCAAATGTCTTTTTTTTTTCAACATCAAAATTCTCAAAGTACTTTCTTGAAATGGCTGTGAGTGTGTGGTGCCTTTTGTTGCGCATCCAGGACAGCCCAACACAACAAAAATGTCTCAACCAATAGCGTGAAGCTGGGGGCGGGACTATCTGTCTTTTTGACTAGAGAGACAAAAGAATGTTTGAGAACCTGTTTGAAAACTGTCATCATTGTCTTTTTTCTAATCCGTTTCTATTTCTTTTACACTTTAGTAAAAAAAAAAAAGAATGGTGATGTAAACAGCAAAAGTAAAACCAGACACACACACACACTTGCTTTTTTAAAGACTATGTTGACATTATTTGTTTTTAGACTCTGTTAACAATATTAACATCACAAGTTAATGATATAGTCTGTCTAAATGTATTTAAATAAAAATAAAAAAAGTTGTTATTTCCAGTTTCCACATTCACCATTTAGTGTAGTTGTGCATAATTTACACACTTCATCTTAAAGACATTTTACAATCCCACTGAATCTCGTCTCCCATTCAGACCTGGCAACTTGTTATCAGCACAGTTATTTTATTTAATCTAGTCATTCAGGCGTGTTGGGTTGAAATCCAGCTGGCCTTCCGTGAACGGGTAACAGAATATCAGCAACTCATACAAAGTGTCTACACAACAAGCGGGTTGTTTTCGGACGTCCTCTCTTTACAGCTCCGAAAATATTTGCCACCTGTCTTCCATCCTGGCCTTTATACGATTAGGTTCACATATCCAATATGTTACACACACCTTCCCTCCACTAAACACACACACACCCTAACTGATGAATTAGAAAGTGAGTGCCGTAAATGCCGGTAACAAACTGGTTCAAAGTTCAGAACAACTCCAGTAAGCTCTTGAGCAGGTTTCAGCACATGAAGAGAAGGACAGAGGGAAAGCTAGAGAGAGAGAGAAAGAGAACATGATCTTGCATTCCTCAGAAGAGAAGGAAAGGGAACGGGGTACAGAAGAGAGGGGGTGGGGTGGGGTGTTAAAGTGGCGCCAGACAGCATTTGAATTCCCGGCAGTTGACCACACAAACACACACTCTTACACACACAGGTTTAGACTGTGTATATAATGAATAAAAGTGTGTGTGTGCTGGATTTCATTATTATTTGAATAGCATTGTCACACACTCGTACACACACACACACACACACAGACATGTTTACCCAGTTAAATGAGGACATAAGACAGACTTCTACTGTTTTTTACTGCTGAAACTAGAAACTATTGATGGGAAGTTGACTCCAAGAGTCGATTCCTCGAATCTGAAAAGTTGCTGTGATGCTGAAAACCCTTCAATGATACTCTAATCCACTATAATATAGTAATATAATCAGAAAGGAGTGACCTGACATATTATACAATGTATCATAGAGCTGGAGCTGTCGCAGAAATTACTTCACATCCTGCAGCTTTCTTTTTTAAATAAACAGCAGTCCCTGTGACTTTAAATTGTAATTTTACCTCCGTGCCAGTTCTATAGTTTAATTACTGTTATATATCAATGCAATATATCATTTGGCTTTCCATGTTTAACCTATTTGTGTTTATATTCATTAAACTACCTTTAATCATTAAAAACTCACATCAAAAATAAACAAATCAATAAGTGTTTATTCCTGTATACTGTACACTATATAGCTTACTTTAAAATAATTTTTACTTTTTTATTTTTATTAGTTCTATCAAAGAAAAGACTTTCCTTAAAGACAATTTTTTGTGTGTTTTTAGTTATCAATATAATTACATCTAAAATATTAAAACAAGAAACATTTAATAAACAAAACCTTTAAAAATATGTGGAAAAACCTTATTTTTAAAGTTTAAAATATTATCAAATATTGAAATATTGAAAGGCTATATTAATTAATTATACATAAATGTATAAATACATTATTTTTATTTGATATCTATCCTATTTTATTACTAAACCTAGTTGTTTTTATTTTATTTTGCATCCTAAAACTATTTGTACATTTTCATTAATACATTGTTTATGTTTGTAATGTTTTTATGGGCACTGTTGGCTGCTTCTCACAATCCAGCAGATTTCAGATTCTTTAGATTTCAGATTCATCATTAATGGGACATCTGGACCACACGATACAGGCAAAACCCGACCTCCACACACACCAAAAAATCCACATCAAAACACATCCAACATTGTTTTAACATTCACCCACTAAGGGATTCAAGGGGAGTGAGGCAAAGGTGGAGGACACATAGAAAATGGAAATGGTCTCACATAAAGGGCATAATGTTAGTAAACTGTTGCTTATCTGAAGTGCTTATGACCAGCACTTAACATCAGTTAACATCTCAATGTCACTGGACGCTGCACTAAGACAAAACACACACACACACTGGCACACAATCCAGGTGTTACACTGAGTCATGCTCATGACAATGCAGCCTCTGTAAAGTACCTGTATTACATTTCTCTCTCCCAACACACACACACACACACACAGACAGAGCAACATTCTTCCACAGCAGAGCAGGCTGCATTTCATCAGGTTCAAGCACAGAAGCTCCTGATGACAGTCTGGACCCAGAGCACACATTCTAACAGCGGCTGAGCTCTAATGAGCAACCAGTCAGCAATCAGCACAAAAAGTGCTGGAAAAACAACTAAGTACAGCATGACAGAGAGAAACACAGCCACAAACATAGTTAAAGCTCTAACTGCTCTGAGAAAAAGATTTTAAGTCATGTTAAGGCACTGAAATGACCTAAAAGTTAAACGTTTGTGCTTGTAACACATCTGTGAGGTCTGAAGCATCTGTAGTCAAAAATGCCCTAAAAAGTGGGCTTTTCCAAGAATGTGATTCGATGTGTGTGAGTTTGCATGTGTGTGTGTGTGTGTGTGTGTTTGGCAGAATGCTTTTCCTGGAATGAGTAATGCCACACAGGCTGTAGTGATTTAAGCTTTGAGCAGGAATGTGGGAGGTCCACGTTTTTTCTGCAAAACAAACCAGTGAGAGCATGTGTGTCAGCGTTAACAGAAGTGAGTGTTTGCTGAACCATGAGAAGATTGCCCTATTAACTGTTGTCAATGGCACATCCATCAATATTAACACTTTGTCCATTATTCAAAATCAATAAACGTGGCTCAATATATATTGTCTGTAGGACTGAGTCTCTCCTGCATCGTTCGGAGCGAGTGAAAACAGATGCACGGTGCAATTATGTGCAAGTCTAATAAAAGACTAATGGAGGTTTCTCTGAAAGTGTAATGGAAAGCTACAGTATGAAGTGTAAACAGTGGTTGGAAAGAGATGTTTAAAATCAGCAGAAAAGGTCACTTAACCTTAAGCATCTCATTAAAAAACATTAACATTCATAGACATTCAAAAATGTAATAATTATGAATTAAAGTATTTTAGAGTTTTTGAATGAAAAGTACTTTTCTACCTAGTTATTGTCCCGTGCAATGAAGTCTGGGGATATTTTTTTCTGTTGATCCCAGACGTACACTCAAAGTAGCAATTGATAGTGAGCATCTAGGCTACGTCCACACGAAGCCAGAGCTTTCCCAATCCGATCTTTTCCTTTTTTTCTCATCTCAAGAAATATCTGCATCCGACACAAAAGGATGTAATATACAAACCAGACCAGCATGTGGAGCTGTAATTCTGCCACAAAGATACACTAAAGATGGAGAAGAAGACTTGCGCATAGGACTATGCGCATAAATCTTGTGAGCGGTATACAAACGAGCATGGAACAATACATTCATTACCCTGTGTTAACTTAAATTAATAAAAACACAATTGTTCAGTGTTTGCTCATGTTTTGTTGCTGTTACGTGGTCTAGCAGTGTCTGAATAGCGGCGAGACGTGGGCTGATGATGTCATCGTTTCAGAAAATACACGGATTCGCTGTCCACACGAAAATGCAAGGGCAGCATTTTAAGATTTATCCACTCTGGAACCTGGTTTCAAAAAATATCGGTTTCACTCTCCCAAAAGGCTGGATCCATGTGGACGAAACGCCTATACGATTACAAAATGTATGCGTATACAGCTAAACGCGTAAGAGGTTTTACTTTGTAACTTCCATAAAATGGCACATTTTCAAGAATTTTAATTATAAACATTTTGATTTGTTTAATACATTTTTTAACAAAGTGTATTTTATTTTGACACTTAAAAGGGTGATTCACAGCTGGCAAGATGGCCTGCGGTATTCCCTTTTGCCAAAATGACGGGAAACTTAACCCACAATGCACTTGGTTCAATATGACTGACCATGACTGGGCATACAAAAATGCCAAAGTACTATAATTTTCACAAAAATTACACCCTGGAGCGATCAAAAATCCATTATTATGACTTGTTTTAGCTGGATACCAGGATATCTGGGTGCAAGTAATGTGGAGAAAGAGCACACAACTGTTCATTGTAACAATACGAATCTAACTGAAAATCTGCAAACGTCTGTAGGTAGAAAAAGCAGAGATTGTTTTGTGCTTGAATGAAAACCCAAAAATTAGCACCCTGACACATCTTCACATGCTTCAGCTTCAATGGTTTGTCATGTTAATGGCCATCCTACTAAAGGCTCTTCGGATATGTGCGGTATGTTATTGTGGAAGACATGCAAATATCAAACCACATAATAGAGCATCGGTTAAACTATTCTTTCCGCACAACACTTCAATCATCAACTTGTTCTTGTGTGCTCCAACTTTGAATAACGCACAAAACTCACATGTGCTTCGAATGTTTCACATTCTCCTGATGCTTGAAGAGGAAGAACAGAACAGAAGGGAAGGAAAGTGAGAGTGAGATCACATCTGACCTCACTAACTAAAGGGAACCGGAACCTTAATCAAATATTGTAAATCTGTAGTACTACTGATTTGAAGAAATGGGGAATTACACAGACAAATTTAGGAAATAAGATAAGGAAATGAAACCAGGCTGACGTTGTTCATACGCTCTACTACAGTGTCATATGCGGTTGAGGAGATGGCATCAGGTCCTCATGCCATTGGCCACATGGCATGTGGCCCGCGGGGGCAGGGGTGTGTGCTGGAATGCAGGGTTAAGGGTGTAGCTATGGAAGGTCATGAGGTCAGGATCATACACACACTTCTCCCCCCTCCCCCCGATTATACACAGGGGCCTCTGTGCTTCTGTCAGTCTGTAAAAGACTCCAACACATGGACACTCTCGCCTCGTATTCTACGCTGCCCCCGTAACATGGCAAACACACACAAACCACTGTGCTCCCCTGTCGCTGGACACACCATTATTGTTCTCCAGGGGTAAAAACAAACACAATACTATTCAACCCCCGAGGACTTTATTCATCCCTAGAAATACACCATCTGTACACTTCCAGTGAAACATTTATTCCCAACGCTCCCATATCAAGGTACAAGCTCTCCCAAGGTGAGTGGTGTAAGAATAAAAGAACAAACTGTATCGCTGTTGATCCAATATGATCTCACACTTCAATGTCAACGAAAAATCCTGCCCATGTGTGTGACATTTACAGGCCTTCCATTTGTGTTCACAGCAATAGCATGACGGTGCAATCATTTGATGGGACTGGTGGGAAACTAGGCAGTGCGGAAAATACAAAACATATTCGCACGCTGGCTGCCTCACACAAACACACGCACATGCTGCCGAACAGGATACATAAGCATGTAAACATTAAGAGGTGTCTGTTGATGTTGAACTGGTTCCAGAGATACCTGAACAACTGAGGCGGCTGCATAACACGGACTAAAATAGAGCACACGGTCTCCTTTGTGACAATGTGAACGGGTGATAAAAGGCTGCTAATTATTCCAAATTAACAATCTATTACACCTACATGGAAACCAGCATACAGTAAGCATGGCAACGACACACAGGCAAACATGTAGAATATAACTGTGCCAGGGTTCGAAATTAATCGGGACTGGGTCAAAAATGCAGCTGAAATCTAAAATATGATATTGTCGCTATTATTTAAATGTATTTATCAATTAGAATTAGAATTTGACTGGCTGAGTGGAATTCTTTATAAGGGAATCGTTGAATTGTTCACTTAAGCGATTCATTGAACACCACTGATTCACTCAAGAGCAAAACAAGGTACTGTGTTTATGAGCGAGTCATTGAATCATTCACTCAAACGATTTGTTTAAAACTCCAAAAGACTAACACTTCCGTTAGACAAAAATAAATGTATAATATATTAATTTAATAAATCTCTAAAATGAAAGTTACTCGATATTAGTTTCTTGTTTCTTTAACTATTGTGTAAAAGCAGTATCAGACTAGCAGATGTGCTAAATATATTTTAATGAATAACCACTTGTGTAATTCTGAGTAAATATTGAATATTGAATACATTTCTGACACTGATGGTCAACACTACCTCTATGCAAAATAACAAGCCAGTACTACAAATTAAAGCTGCAATCTTAACCGCTGACTCTTCATTAACAACCATCTCATGAGATAGCGCACAAATTACAGTGTTAGCAATTCAGGATACTGCTGTACTAAATACAAACTGAGGCCTGATGGGTAGACCATGGTTAAACCACAGACACTTTCAGATGTTACAGAGGAAACGAGATCAGCCAGGGTCAGCTGAAGCCTATTTATGCAGACACACACCACCAGGAAAAGAGAAGAAAGCCTGGAGAGGTGCGCATCATTCTCTGAATTCATGCAAAGTGGCAGCCAGAGAGAGAGGAACTGATAAAAGCAGTGTCTCTTATCTAATGTGATTCATGTGGCGAGAGCTTTTTGATGAAGTTGATAGTTTCCGTTTTACAAGGACTCACGGACGCACACATGACTTTTATCAGGTGCACACCGTACCAGCGCTGTTGTCACCTCCTGTTCTCAAAACAAACCAAGGCTTTCAGAGAAAATGCTCTCTCACCGATATGCACTACGTATTTATACCACTGTGGGTGTTTGCAGGTAAGAACACAGACTGAAGAGATACTAAAATGTGATAGAGTGATGCACTTGGAAACCACATCCTATACTCAGTACTGTATTTTCTTCTGACTCTCTTGCTCACTCGCTTGCATACTCAGCAGCTGAGCTCACCTCGTAACTATCGAGGTCATAATGTGGCCTGCACAGCCGTAGACTGATAAAACCACAAGGTACTAGTAGTAGTTCTTGCCAGCTGAATTAAAGCAACATTTCATCCCATCTCTGCATTCTAACGTTCAGCATCACAAAGTCAACATATGTAAAAATGACATCCTCTGTCGATTTAAGATAAAATATGTGTGATACAAAACTTTTATCTTGCAAGAGGGGAAAACCAATGCTACTGATGAAAGTAAGTATTTTTAGAGCAGGTCAAGAAGTCAACCGCATCAAATTTACATTTTAGGCACAGTCCTAGTTAAAAATACATTCCAATTAGGAAAAAGATTGAATAATTTGGCCTAAACAAATCACATCTGAAAGTGGCATGTGGTTTTCAAATGTGCTGATACTAGTATCACAGCATACATAATGAACTTATGAGGTAATGCATTTCTTTCAGATATTTAAGACTTGTCCTATAGAGAGCTTTCACTGACAACTCACACACAGTCTTCAGGATATAAAGTAATATTATTTATCCACAATAATAGCTTACCCAGGGTTTCATACTCACAAACTAAAAAAGGAGAGCTTCAGCGCTACATTATATGGATTTCAGATATAATCATTTGCACTTGTCAGTTGTTCTTTAAAATAAAAAGATTATATACAAACATACTTGCAATTTAACACACTACATACTACTCAAATGAAGCGTTCGGGACGGGAAAGCCAGGGTTTATAAAAGTGAAAGTGACCATGAAGTGCTAAGACTTCACGCAGAGCCGGACGAACTTCATAAAGCCCATGCAGCAGCGCGAGACATCACTACAACGCATCGCGAGACTGCAGACTGGATAATGACTAGCGCGCTCGCGGTACTGATGGAATGTAATAGTTAAAAGTCCATTAAACTTCGAGCGGTGCGGGCGGCGGAGCACGAGCGCTGAGAAAATCGTGACGAGAGAGAGAAAGCGAGAGCGTCTCAACATGGATTCCCAAACATACCACAATAGGCCTCCTGAACAGGGCTACTGAGCTTCCAGTAGTTGGCGGGACAGTAGCAACTTACCAAGTATATAATAAACATGTTCGGAAATGAATACTTAAGGAAAGTATGCTAACAGTGATTGAAGTGAATTCAAAATACTGAAAAGCATTCGTCACAAAAGTAGGCAATCGTTACTTAACGGGAAATTAGTGCGGAGCTCTGTTTTTAGATTTTTATGCACTTTACAAGCTTAAAATTATATATTTAAAATCCCTAAAAATAGGACTGACTGTAAAGGGGCCCATCTTCATAAATAAAGTGTTGAAAACGTCCATTAAACACTTCGGTGTGAAAGCAGGGCTTCCATTTTGAATGTGGCATGCTACTGGTTCAAAGCTCGCGCTTGAGCTGCACAGCTGGCACGCGCAGTGTGCGAGGGGGGATATGTTTGGGGGAAATAAGATATTTAACATTTAGCGGGGACTCAGCGGCGTCGATTTCGGCATATTTCCAAAAACGACACAAGCTGCTGTTTTAAAGTTGTAGCCATTCAACAGGTTCAGAGCGGAATGCGCTGACAGGACTGGAAGAAACTGAACAGAAGCGGTCGTTAGGTTCGAATGTAACTATTTAAAGTAAAACCTTTAGAACTTGTGAGAACTTGTTACCATTAGATCTACTAGAACAGACGCGCTGAGCTGGACTACACAGCAGCACTTGAGGTTATTTAAATGAATGAACTGTTAACCGCGTTATTTGTTAAGTTTTAAGATTTGAAAGCGGCCAGTTAGGGTCATGAGTTAAAAACATCTTAGATTCATCTGATAATGTAAACAAACAAAACTAGCCGAGTACTGAATCAGTTGGCATGTCAGAGTAATAAACCCTGGACAAACACTGTCAGCTTTTTTCTTTTTTTTTTTTTAAGTAGAAGTCAGTTGTCACGAAACTACATAAGTGAGTTTTGACATTTCTCCCCGTTGAATAATTCAAGATGGACTGAGTGTCGTTAAATCCTGACTTGATACACTGGCTCAACAAGTCAAAGTTGTGGCAGCCCTTGATAATTAATGCCTGGGTAACTTACCCGTGTCCCCCGGGGTTTTCATGGTGAAATCAAGCTGTGTGAAGTTGTCAGTTCAGCAGCGCGAGACTCGGCCTCTCCCGCACCCCCGTCTCCAAAAGGCCAAACTTTTGTCCAATGTTCAGCGCTCTTGTTCGTTCCCGCTGTGTGTTTTCTGGCCTCTTCACACGGTCCTCCAAACCCTCCGACCGACAGCGCTGAGTTTGGGACAGAGGCTCAGCACTTCCACTGGCGGGACGTGACGGGATGGGGAGCAACGGAGTTCCAAAACAGCGCTTTCCCTTCTGTCCCGGGAGCGATCGGTACAATCCCAACACCGCGCAGAAGCAGCACTCCGCGACTCTCTGTTACAGACGCGCGCTCTTGTGCCCAGTTTATGATTTTCGCAACATTTTATCCTTCTGTTAGTTTGTCATCTGCTCTACCGAGGTTCGCCATTCGCAGTATATCAGTCAGTTTCCCATTCTCTCTTTCACACCGACTTTTTTCTCCTTCCTCCACTCTCCCTAGTCTGAAATTACTCGCTGTCTCCTCCCCCCGTCTCTCTTTCTCTCTCTCTCTCTCTCTCTCTCTCTCTCTCTCTCTCTCTCTCTCTCTCTCTCTCTCTCTCTCTCTCTCTCTCTCTCTCTCTCTCTCTCGGGTGTCGTGTTTCGCTCGCTGTGCGGCACGGGGCCGCCCACACGGCCGGGGGAAGGAGGGGACCGGGGCGGGGGGCACTGGCTGAGTCACGCCCCCTCACCGTGGGTCGGGGTTGGCGTCACTGCAGCACGAGGAGTCGTTATGGAGACCGCCTAAGCACTGTCCGCGATGACATCACATCCGCGTCCTTCAAGAACTTGAGATTCCGCGTCATCGCGCCCGTTAACGTCAGCAACAAGTGTTTTTCGAGCTAACTAGTCATCGTTGTCTTTCATTTAATGATAATTATCTACCCCCATCGGGAGGTTAATAGCTAGTGTATCGAATAATGATTTCCGGAATTTATCAATTCAAAACAATGAAATCAAAGGGCACTTTTGGCCGCTAAATATTTTCTGTTACCACAACATGTACATTAAACATCATGCCACATATATTATGAACCATATACAGTTTGATTATATATATATATATATATATATATATATATATATATATATATATATATATATATATATATATATATATATGTATATGTATGTGTATATATATATATATATATATATATATATATATATATATATATATATATATTAGTTTATATAGTTTATATATCATATATAATTAATACATACATTAGAAGTACTTTTCATTATCAGTTTAGGTCAATGTAGGCAACTAATGTTAACATATGGAACATTATTGTAAACTGTTACCTTATAAAATATCTTGTGTAAAATGTATGATATTTATGAAACTGGTGATATGTTTGTTACCCTGGAAAATATAATGTAGTCTCATTTGTCATTCACCCACACACATACATATACATACATACATATATATATATATATATATATATATATATATACATACACACACATACACACACATACATACATATATATATATATATATTTCATCCTCCTTTGTATTATACGAAATATAAGAACAAGTATAAAAAAAATTCTGAAACGTATAACATGACCTTCCTCATGTTTTCTGTTCAGTGATTTCATGAAGATTACCAGTAAAACAGAATCGTGTGGCCTAGTGACCACAATCCTTTGTTGGCACGTGCATGAGAAAGAATGAGAATATTGCAGTGTGAGAAAGTATGTTCATTTCCTGTATGATTTGAATGTGATCCATCTGCTCAAGCATATACATCCTGTGTTAAAGCTGAGCACCTGAACCATAAAAGGACCCCTTTTCCCTCTGTCAACAGTTTTTGAGTAAATGTAGTGTCTCTCATGAGCAGTGTAGCATATCTCCTGTTCTAGATTAGCACATCCTACTGCTAGAAAACAGGGGACTGACGAGGGTTGGCACAAAATATCATTAAAGGTGCAATAAGTAATTTTATTTCTCCAAAAAATAAAATAAAAAATAAAAAAGGGTATTCCCTAATAACATAATTTATCCATCATCAGACACTTTTTCAATAAAGACATTAATAAAAGCTGATAGTGAACAACCTTTAATAATGTTGCAAACTATTGCTTTTCATGAAACTGCATTTATTCCACTAGGTGTCAGTATAAATCTAAGATGGCTGACATATCAATGGAAGCCTGTTTTCGTCAATGGAAGCCTGTTTGTTTTTTTAAAAGGTAATTGCACATTTTTCCTCACAATAATACATTTATTCTCAGACTCTCAGTTCTCAGAAGCAAGACTTTCAGAACTGCAAGTTATAAAATCAGAATTGCAAGACTGAAACAAAACAAACTCAGTATTGAGAAATATGAACTTGTATTTCTGAGAAGTAAAGTCAGAATTGTGATATCTAAACTTACAATTACGAGGAAAAAAAAAACAGAATTGTGAGATACAAAGTCAAATGTAAACTTATATTAAAATATTCCATGGGGGAATCTGAAAGAAACAAAATTGGAAGATGTACACCCAAAACTCATAAAAAATTAATTATAAGATGTAAAAAATCAAAAGAAAAGAAAAGAAAAGAAAAAATTTGTTTGCACCACAAATAAAACACATACACACACAAAAATCACAATTCTGCATTTTTCCCTGCAATTGCGAGTTTATATCTCGCAATTATAACTTTTCTTCTCAGAATTCAGGATTTCTAGAAACAAAATCTGAGTTAAGATATAAACTAAGAATTGTTAGGAAAAAAAAAGAAAACAAGTCACAATTATCTTTTTTTCAGTTCCGTGGTGGAAACAGGCTTGCATATATCAGCCAGCACTACATAAACAAAATATCTGTGAGAATAACACTCTGCTAGAATCAAATCTGTGTGATGGGAATGTTAAGGTAAGACTGACAGGATGGTCTGTGCTTTTATGAGCTTTAACCTGATCAATTGTCCTTTTCCTTTGAGAGGAAACTGTTATTGTGCTGTGAGCTGTTATGCGTGTTGTAGTGGTTCTCATGATTGTGCTTCTTGTTGTTATTTAGTCAGTGTCAGCAGTCATTTCTGGTCACAGGAAACAGACGTACCTCAGATAAGCATCTCAGCTCCATAATGCTGCTGCTGCAGTCTGTGTGAGCGTGTGTTTTGGAAATATCCAGTGCTGTCACATCTGTCTTTCCCCAGGACAGAAACCCAGAGCAGTTATCAGAATGGGCAATTTCCTTTGACTGTAATAAATACAGTCTACTGTTGTATTTACACACAATTTTCCATTTCCTCTTTCTTACACTTGCATCTTCTTCTTTCTACTTCATCTATTGTATCTCTGTTTCCCAGTGTGTTGTTCTGCTAACTGCTAAATCACTACTCTACCCTCTCTATGTCTCTGCAAAACATGATCCATTGTGCTGTCCAATTCATCCTCTTCATCCTTACACTGTTTCTTTCACTTCTGTATTATTCATCCACAACATTTATTTAGCCCTATCAACCTTCTCTTCCTCCTCTTCCTCTGAACTCTGCTCTCTCTAACCACTGGACTTTATGGCAAGTCTGTTAGCACAGTAAACCTCAAGGTTATCAGTTTCTCGCTCTCACATGTGGTGTGTTTATGTATTGACACACAACTCGCCTTCTCCTCCGCACTTCTGTTTATGTTTAGGTATAACCAACAGCTCTCAGATAGTTAATCTTAAATTTAACTTCAACATTTACACATTTACTAAATCATTAAAAACTAAAATTCTCTCTGTTAAAGGGGTCATTGATGCAAATTCAGTTTCTCCTTTCTCTTTGGAGTGTTACAAACACTTGGTGCATGAAGAAGAAAACTAAAGTCTCAAATCCAAAGAGATATTCTTTATCAAAGTTGGGAGACAACCTCCTAAAGCGGCTCATTCTAACACGCCCCCACATGTCCACATCACGATGTGGGAAGATTTGCGTAATGCCGCCCAAATGTTTACGCACAGAAAGAAGGCGTAACTTTGATTCTTGCTGTAGACAGTATTGTTGCATGTTGTCGAGACACTGTGTTTCATTGTGAAAGTGAAACTACTTAGTTTGGCCTTCCAAAAAAACAACACTGTTCCAGAACAGTTCAACCCAAGTATTCAGATGTGTGCAGCGCATTTTACGGAGGACGAGGACTGTTTCCTGAACCAGTAGCCTACAATGTTTCTTTGCACTAATACTGTTTCCTTAAAACTGGGGTAGTTCCAACTTCGCAAGGACAGTCTGGCACTTCAGACTCACAGCCCATAATTTAGTTTTCATATTAAAAAAATTTGCCACTAATGATTCAAACACGAGTTTTGAGCAGTGTAGAGTAGCGCTAGTTGTTTGTCATTTCTCTGATCACAAATGCTAACGTGGTTTTATGTTCACGAAGTGCAATATTCAGCTCGATACACAACCGACCACACGTAAAAAGACAGTACAAGTTATTATAATCAGTAATTATGCCCCCCCTTGGATGCAACAAATGCCTCGTTTATAATGAGTTTTATTGTTTTTGTCTCGCCATGCCGGGACACACGGAATCACAATATGTTAAGGTGCATAACATTTCCATCAGACACTTGAGGTATTCAGCCAATCACAACGCACTGGATAGCTGGCCAATCAGCGCACGCCTCGGTTTCAGAACGACGAGCTTTGTAAAAATCAACAGGTTTAAAAAGGCGGAACATAGAGGTGCAACAATAATGTACATTATGTGGAAAATAATGTTTTTTGTTTTTTTTTTACCTTAAACCGCATAAACACATTTCATTACACCAAACACACAAATGTTCTTTTAAACATTTAGAGAAACATTCTTCTCACTTTATTACACCAGCATGTTCTGCAGCATTGGGAGAACCCCCCTTCTTCTGTTCCCCTGCCCCACCAGCTCAATTTCCCTGTTTTTCTTTATGTGATGATCAGCATCTAAAATCGGTCTGACAGACAGATACTGGAGTGATGCAGAGCACAGTTTTCCCTCCATTTATGAAAGTGCATGCTCAAAATATTCAGTCATGTCCTGTTTGACACTACTTTTTCTCAGAGGGCACAGATTTAAAACACATATGTGCTTGCACTACACACTGTACAACATTTTTTTTTTTTTTTTATCAAATTCACTCATGAGTGCTGTTGCACTGTCAAATTAGATGATAAATGTAAGAGTACTCTGTTTAAGAGGCTCTCATTGCACCTCTTTATCTGTTGGCCTCTTAGTGGAGGTGAAGCACACAGAAGAGGGAAGTGATTCCTCAGAAACAAGGGACAGAACGAGAGACCACGCTGTAAATAATACTGATAACAGAATGTAATAATGTAATAACAATAGTAATATCAACATTACTGTTTTTATTTCATGGATCGGCTTACACAATATAAGCTGTATTTTAATTATTTTACCATGAAATCTGTGTAATATTCTGCTGTTGAATAGTTGAGTCTGAATGTTCAGTACACTAGACATCAAATAATCACTTGACGTTTTACAAAAAAAAATATCTGTAATCTTAAATTTCATAACAGCAACATTCCATGACGATTTCATGTAAAAAAAAAAAATATATTTTTTTTTTTCTAAGCTGTACCAAAAACAATCAATTAATATGACATGAAATTCATATATATGACTAAAACATGTAAACCTTTATTAGACAAGCAGAAAAAAAAAATCTTCCATTCTTTTACTAGATCTTATATTCCTCCCTGCTCTGGCTTGTACTATTCTGGACAATGATTGAAACTTTCTATTGCTAGCACTTCTTGTTTAATTGCATACTCAAGGATTACAACCGAATTGGTTGTAAGTCACTTTGGATAAAAGCGTCTGCTAAATAAATAAATGTTAAAGTAATAAAAAACCTAAATTTGTTTGGACAGATACTCACAACTGAAGATCTTACATATTTATAAGAAAAACTGTTTATCTGCTTGTGTGTGTGTCCTAAAAGGATGAGATAGCATGTCAGCTGGCTCTTTGTCATCACAGAACATGTTTATTTTCAAGTTTGGCGCTCCAACTGTCAGGAATCCCATCATCCGCCCCTCCTCTCTCATCCCTGTATTCTTCCCTCAGTCTTTAGGGTCATGTTCCAGCTCAAAGTGCTTTTTGTCTGCTCACCACTACAACAGAGAACAGACAATCCCTCTCTCCCGCTCACCCTCTCTCTCCAGCTCCCTCTCTTTCTCTCAGCTGGTTTTCGCAAAAGAGTAATAGGATTACCACACACTGCTCTACCAAGGACAGAGACTGGAGGGGGAGACAAGGGGACAGGTTCAAGAGGGGGAGGAAGAGAGCGAGTGGGAAATGAAGAGTACAAGTTGAAGAACAGAATGCGATGTCGCTGCACAGACACACCAAAGCGTCTCAGAATAACAGGCCTGTGATATTTGAGGAGCATCAGAGAGGCACGTCTCGCTCTATGCCAGTTGCTATATTTAGCACACAGTGTGTGTTGATAGTGTCTTCAGTATCTCGCTTGGGATCAAACTTTTCCTACTGGCACAGTCCACTGTTTCCACTACTCAAGCTGCCATACCTTCATTCCAGTGCAATGGATCTGTATCCGGTACATCTGTCATTTCAGAGGCGGGGAGCTAATCAGAGGTCCGATTTAGCAGCATGACGGGCCTAAAACAGGGTCACCACATGGCTGCTACTCACTCCTTCTGCTGATAGTACACCAGCTGCTGAACTTCACGTAACTCGAGCACTGTCTCAGATCAATACATGACATTCCACAGATAGACAGATACACAGAAATTGACTTCTGTTTACAGAGAGCTCAGATTCATGTCAGACGTTTGGAACTCATGTTGTAAGCTGTTTTTAGGATCCTATGCATGAAGTGTCCTTATATATCAGGGTCGTGAACTGAGGTCGCAAACAGAATTGCAACTGAATATGAGAATATGAATCTAGAAGGAATATGAATATGTTGCGTAAGTATTTCTAATACTGAGAGAGTGACGGCAAATTTGGCATCTCTCCATTTTCTGGAAATCCATTCAGCATTTAGCCACCTCAAGCTAAATCTCAAGATAAAATACAGATAAATAAGTTTGACATTGTTGTGGTTTGTGAAGCTGAAGAGACCTTAGACATTTCTTCTGTAACATGCTATGACAGATGTACGCTACTCTGTGTCTGTGTGTGGGCTAATCGCAAAGATAGGAAATCTGTGTAGGTACCAAATTCACACTGTGGGCACTAGATGTTCCTAATGACTCACCGAATCCATGTGTAATGTGGGACACCCCCATATTTTCTCAGTTTTGTGTATTTGAGTGCTTCATGCTCATAGGATCTATATTAACTGACAAGATGTGGTGGTGTATTCCACATTGATGGTGGTAACCCAAAGCTCCTTGTTTCAAACTCTGCAAGCGATGATCCATGAAGGTATCAGTGAGGTTTGGCAGATCAGCGTCATCCATCACAGCTCAAGATTGTTGCTAATGAAGCGTTTGGGTCTGTGTGTTCTCAGTATTACCATAGCATATTCTACGAGTTATTAGAGTTAGATAGAATAGAGCTATTAAATGATATCTGCATTGCTGATAATTGATTCAAAAAATATATTTCTGTGGCCTCTGTCACGGAGCCCAAGGGTTAGCTGTTTGTCAATTCTTGCATTTTCCAAAACGCTTGTCCTTTATGGTAAAGGGACAGAAAAACAATGCAAATAAAATAGTATAATTGGACATTTGCATTGAGTATAGGCTAAGCCAGTGTTTCCCAACCTTTTTTCTGCCACGGCACACAGTTCTGATAAAAAGTCCAACTGCACAACGCTAAGCACTGAAATATATAAGCTTTTTAGAATGCTTTTCATTGGTAACATTTTTGTAAAACCCTCCAGTGCCAACAGACCTAATGAAGACTTATGTCAATGATTTAAATTAATAATAATGAAATACATAAGAGATAGGAAGTTTGAATCATTTTCCAGTGGTTGGGAAACACTGGGCTAAGCTAGCAGGCTAATCGACTGTGCTTTCACAGACCATGGCTTCGGTTATGTTATAATTATTTTCAACTATTTAAAAGACCTATGTATTCAGTAGTTCTTCAATTAGCATTAACATTGCTGTTTTTGTGTGTGCTTTAAATATCAATATCAATACACAGCAATTATGTCCTTTACCTGTTTAAAAAAACAGAAGCAATTTGGGCATGAATACTCAGGATTTTCTCAGGATTCATCAAGTATTTCCAAATATTTCTTGTGTATACTGTACAGTTGTTTATGCTTTCTGTCTTCCCTTTCTGCTTGTGACTCTCTGCTGGTAACACATGATAATAAGTGTTGACACATTTAGTGAATCTACAGAGGCGGCAGCCAATGAACGATTTTCTTCTAATGAAACACCACAGGTCATGTCATTAAAACAGACAAAAAAATACATTAAAGGAGGTGACCCACGCAATATATAATTAAACATTTTTTTATGGAAAACTATTATGATTACGTTCTACATCTCATGTGAGTGTACACCATTCAGATGATTAAAAATTAGCACCAAACTATCGAATATCACTTTAACGGTTGCAATAACAGTTTTGATGACATATTAAATGATGCTGTAGCTATCTAATCAGGCACTGAATAGAGTTCAGCTAATTGGTTCACACAAGAGTCGCACAGAGCACCTACCACTGAGATATTGTCTTCAAAGCTGTTACCAAGTAAATACTGTGTGTTTCTGCTAAATGAAATCTTCATAAGTCATTTGGGAGGCTTTGAATGCCTGTAAAATGTTTAAATCACAAGCACACATTCCTCACAAAGGTCACGGATGTGATTAATTGAGCTGATCACTGACCGTTTGTGTGTTTAGTCTGAATGACAATAGCTGCTTAAGAGTCATGTCAAGCGTTGAATAGTTTTTGACACTGTGTTTGCTCTGTGCAGGTGTGGTGGTTCAGGGAGGGGTGTGAAAACACTCAGGTAGAGGAAGGGAATTTCATTGTTTGTGTGAGAATGTCCTCTGGAACCCTAAACGTCAGATGATTTCCTCAAGCCCACACTGCATTTGTTTAGCTTGTAATCACTGTCGCAAGATTCCGTGACAAAGAGACAGTGTTATGGTTGATAATCTAACATAAACAAAAGAGCATATGCTCTAGCTGCATGTTTGTGGAATTGACTGTGCTCCTGTTACACACCTGAAATGCCACCGTCATCTGTTCTGTCTTAGAGTGCTGTTCCACACTCACGCAAACACACACCTGTGCCACTGAAGCGACAGATTGACCACCTGTCTCTGTGAGTGGCCGGGTACAGTCTGACTGAGGCAGATTGTGAGTGGGAGCAGAGATGACTGACGCATCCTGTGACCAATCTGTAAACATCTTACAGCTTCTGCAGACTGAAATCACATTTACTTATGCACAGGACTAAGGACAAGCCTAAGATAGCATTCTCAATAATGTCATGTGGCTAATCAATAGAGTAAACAGTGCAACAGTGCCTGCCCATGTTGTTATTTGACTTAAGATATGATATCTACTCAAGAACTTGATTGTTTCAATGATTGGTTCAGTATTTGATGTGTCAATACAGACTGTGTGTCACCTGTTCCAGTGGGCGGTACAGGTGTTTTCCTCTGGACAGTACCAGTGAACTTGAGTGAACTAGTGAACTTCGGGTGATTTCCACAATATGACAGGTACAACACAAACAAGTTTGATATATGTCCCATTGGGATGATTTCAACCAATAGGAGATGGCGGAATAAAAATAAGAGAGAGACTCATATTCAATGACTGCCATCTCAGCTTTGCAGCTCTGTCGATTAAGTTTTATTTTGCCATCTGGAACGTAGCTTCTTGAACTTCATTTACTACAATGAGAAGACCATGGTTTGAATTTTTATTTTTTACTTAAAAGTCTTTGTTAAAGAGTCAGAACCAAAGTGACCAGCTACGAAGTGAATCATGACATTGCACAATTTTATTTGAAGCAAAAAAGTATTTGAACATTGGTTTAACATTTGACAAAGGCACTGTGTGCTTAACAGCTTTAATGGGGCAAAGAACTACATTCCCATGAAACACTGCAATACATAGCTAAATTAAAAATGATTAAAAATTATAAAAGTTTTTATTTCAAATTATTCATTGATTATTGATATCATATGTTTACCTTTATTGCTAAGTATTTGTGTGACCCAGTTCTCTGATTTGAGGAGATTAATTTGCAGAATTATGGGTGATGTAGTCACCAAAATCCATGTAGAACCACTGTAATATGTAACTTAAATCATCATCATCATCAAAACTTTTTTAAGGACACACATGGTCTAAAAACACAGATATATGCAATTTGCAAAACAACTAACAGTTAAAAAGACACATCCACAACATCACATATTAGAGAGAAAGGCAGGGTAAATGCTTCCCTGTCTAATTCCATTACCTAAATTTTACAAAGCAGACACAGAATTACCCCATTTGACATGCATTGACAGATGAGCATACTTACGAAAAATTGAGGAACTCCTCTATTGCATAACTTGCAAAATCATTTTTGATGATTTACACAATCAAAGGCTTTAGAAGCATCAATAAAACGCAAACATCATAACTGCATCACAGACTTCTTGAGAAGAAACAGTCACATCTTCATTGTTTTCAATACTGCCCATCACAAAAGAAGTACTTTTATGCTCTTCAACGTAATCATTCCAACCAGGCCTGACTTTATAAATATTGGTCTTGTACAAGGGCCTGCTTGGGGCAAGAAGGGACTCCACAATATTATTATACAAGGACCATAATTCAATGCCACGTTGCAGGTTCTTACAATGAAGAACACAGCATGCAGCTGTGTCTTTTGGTAAATCAATACTTGTTACTTAAAGCTGCAGTAGGTAACTTTTGTAAATAAATATTTTTTACATATTTATTAAACCTGTCATTATGTCCTGACAGTAGAATATGAGACAGATAATCTGTGAAAAAATCAAGCTCCTCTGGCTCCTCCCAGTGGTCCTATTGCCATTTGCAGAAATATATCGCTCCCGTTAAGAAACAACCAATCAGAGCTGCGGTCCGTTACTTTGTTTGTGTTCAAAATGTAGAAAAATTTATATAATAAGCAGGACAACATTTCCATTTCTGTGTCCATTTTCCAAACCGTGGTTTTAGTTTGTCCTGAATCACTAGGGTGCACCTATTATAAGTGTTTATATTCGGACTATTTTAAATTGCTTCGGGAATACCGCGGCGGAGTAACCCAGTGCCTTTGTGATTCTTCATAGACATAAACAGAAAGAAGTAGATCCGGCTACGATGTTCTTCCGCAAGACGCAAGCAGTTCTGTTTATTAACCGCTAGAGCGTCAAAAGTTACTGACTGCAGCTTTAAATGTGTCAGACTGAAGAGAGTATACTATAAGATCCTCCTCAGATAAGTAGGATTTTCTCTACATGCATGGCTTTGTTCACAGACAAAAGAGTAGGTAAATTACCCAGATTTATAGATAAAGAAAGAGTTGCATACTGATATATAAGAGTACCACCCCTCACTGATATAAGTGTAACCCACATGGCTGCTGCTCTCCTGTAGATCCACAGATGTAAAAATGTGTTAAAAGGGGTCATCGGTTGCAATATTCACTTTTACATGTTGTTTCCATATAAATCTGCCTTAGCAGTGTGTGTGCGCAACCACACTGCACTGATCAAATTTATTCACCTCGTTTTGTTTTTAAACAGTCTCAGTTGACCATAAGCACGGAGCATTATTCATAACCACCGCATAAAGATATGCCAGCTCGTACACTTCTGGTGATGCGTCACTAGATGTTGTGGTATCTACTCTGTTGTCAAATTAACGCCTAGCTTAACCCTGCACTTATTCTTATTACCCCATTTTAACATGGATTTCTAATGAACATGAAAGCATTCAAACTGAAGTTAGAATCTGTCATGGCGGCGCTCCTCGTTTACTAAGGGAAAGGTGGATATTCAAGTAGAATGTCTCCTGGTTGAAAAACAAATATAAAAATGACATTAAATTATATATAACCATTATACCATTATATATAACCATTATAACCAGTAGATGGCAGCAGATGACCACTAATTAGTTCAGTTCAGCAGGGGTTCAGATAAAAAATCGGCAGCTGGCAGCAGGAAGTGGCTGCCGTTGACAGCCGGAAGGCAGTAACTGACAGCCGGAAGGCAGTAACTGGCAGCCAGATGGTAGGCGGGACCTGCCGATCGGTGGGAGCCAATCAGTATCGACCAACGTGGGCGCAACCAATCAGATATAACTGCACCCAAACGCTTCATTAATGGTTGCGATTGATCATACGGTAAGTTCAGAAATTGGTCATCGGAGTAATTAATGTTTTTTTGCGTTGTAAGTTTGATTTTAATTGTTATCTTGATGAACGACTTGGTGCCTACTTTGGTTTAATTGTTCAATGAAATCTAATTAGTGGTAGCAACGTTGTTTGTGTACCTTGTATGGGGCCTACCGTTTGACGTACCATTAAATTTTAACGTTTGTTAGCGTGTTAACAGTCTATTGAATAATATAAAAGAATGTTGTTTGACTGGAATGATAGAAGATAAATGTGCAACACTAACCATATATTTTTGCATGTTAAGTCTTTCAGGAGATTGTGTGATATACATTAACTTAAGAGTTCTTAAAAGAAGAATCCCTTTTTTTTTTTTTACACTATTGAGGTGTGTTTTCTCTAATACTATGCATGTGCAGAACTGTTCTGTGTACCAGTTGAAGTTGTAAGCATGTGAATGCAAAACAATATTTTTTTTTTTTTTTTAACTATAATTTTTACATTGAAGTAGCTTTTGTAAACATGCATTTAGAAAAGAAAAAAAAAAAACATTACTGATGTGCATCTTGAGACAAAACCATGGCATTGACACCTTTTTTTTTTTTTTTTTTTGTAATACCCAATAGTTGCCAGATGCTGTCCTGTTGGAAATTCTTCTTTACGTGATCCTGGAGGAGGGGTGATGCTACATTTATTAAGTCTGTCTTTGGTTTGTTCCAAATTCAGAAGTCTGCTGTACTGTATACAGACTCCTTTCGAAAGAGGGCACAATCCAGCTGGCTTGACTGAGTATTTTCTTTTACATATTTGATTAGAGGTTTAAAAAGGTGCCATAACATTACATTTCTCAGTTGCCATGTCTGAATGTTTATCTTTGTAATAATGCTGTTTTCATACTCCTTATCTCAATATACAGGTGGAACAAAATGGAGAACAAGTCTAAGCCATGTCAGGAATTCAACAAAATGTACACCCTGCAGACACTGCGACGAGGTTTACATCAACTGCTTACCAGGTGTGCAAATTATGCATGAAAATGTAATCACTGCTCTGTACATGATGACAAGATGCAATGGGAATAATCATTAATATGGCTGTGCATGCATGTCTACTGTTAATAAAGCAATTTAGGTATTAATGTCACCATTTTCTTATGAATAATAAAATGCAGCAGCTAGAGTTCTTCCTAGAATCAGGAAGTATGACTGGATTAGCCCAGTTCTGTAAACACTGCACTGGCTCCCTATCAAACATCGTATAGATATTAACATCTTCAATTATATTAATCTGTTTCTTTTTTATTCGGAGGTCACTGCAGTCACGCGGATCGAGTACGTATCCAGACCAGATGGTGGATCGCACCTAGAAAGGACCTCTACATCCCTGAAAGACAGCGGAGACCAGGACAACTAGAGCCCCAGATACAGATCCCCTGTAAAGACCTTGTTTTTACTCCATTTTGTCACCGGTGGAGTTTTGGATCCTTGTCGCCTCTGGCTTGCTTCGTTGTGGTCACTTCATTTACAGTGATATCATTGACATGATTGCAAATGATTCCACAGATACTATTTAAACTGAACCGAGCTGAAGGATGACATCACTGAATTCAATGATAAACTGCTTTTTAAACTGACTACAAACTGAGTTTACTAATGTCCTTCTGCATTATTGACTGACACACTATTTTCCTATTTAATACTGTAAAGTTGCTTTGCTTTGATCTGTATTATTAAAAGCACTATATAAATAAACAATGCTTGACTTGACCATGTTGCAAGAGGAAAATGAGGGGAGATGCACGTCCACCCTGGGTTTTACAGTGATTGGTGCAAGATGCTGGAGAAGTAACTCCGTATACCTCATCAGTTCTGATCTAAGAGTCTTGAAAATCCCTCCGGATTGTTGTTAGTGATTCTGATTGATATTTTAGTCTGCTTGCTTACTGGATATATTTTATACTGTTTACATTGTAAAGCACTGACTTTGACAACTTACTAACCCAGTTACAAATTTAAAAGCTACTTTATACTATATATATATATATATATAGTTGTTTCTTGAAATACTACAAATATAACCGCAAATTATGATTTTAAATAAAGGTCTCTGAGATTTCTCTCTTTTCAGTCATTTGTGTATATAGCCTATAATAAATATACAACATACACCCAGTAAGTGCCACTCTCGTATATAAATAAATATAAATACAAATTGTTTTGTTTCACACAAATAATGATACATGCATGCATAAACATTCAGCTGGAAATTAACGTTTAGCAAAATGATCTTATTTCTTTGTTTATATTTGTTCAATATTCAATATTTTAAATCAAATAATATACAATACTGACCTTTATACTTATTTAAAAAAGTATTAAACATAATCATAAGCGTATATAATTATTTATTTGTCTTGTTGCCGCCGGCAGCCTCCTCCAATTTCCGGGTATTAGCGACAGCTGCCATCCGGTTTTATTGGCAGCCACTTCCTGCTGCCAGTGACAGCCACTTCCTGCTGACAGCTGCCGATTTTTCGCTGAACCCCCTCTCCTATTTTATTACATTTTTTTTCACGTCTTGCTTTTGGATTCATTATAAAATGAATATTATAACAAATTTCAGTACTTTTACTGTACTTAAGAATAAAGTATAGCAAGTGCAAGAAGTCACAAACTATCGTGTCATTAAAACACACACACACACACACACACAAAAGCCAAGACACCAATAAGTTAATAATTAATGCAGTAGGTAACTTTTGTAAAAATATATTTTTTACATATTTGTTAAACCTGTCATCATCTCCTGACAGTAGAATATGAGACAGATAATCTGTGAAAAAAATCAAGCTCCTCTGGCTCGTCCCAGTGGTCCTATTGCCATTTGCAGAAATACATCCGTTCCTGGTAAGGAACAACCAATCAGAGCTGCGGTCCGTTACTTTGTTTGTGTTCATAATGTAAAAAAATGTATATTATAAGTGAGTACACCATGAATCCATTTTCCAAACCGTGTTTTTGGCTTGTCCTGAATCATTAGGGTACATCTATAATAAGTGTTTATATTCGGACTATTTTAGATTGCTTCGGGGATACCGCGGTGGAGTAACCCAGTACCTTTGTGATTCTTCATAGACATAAACAGAGAGAAGTAGTTCGGCTACGATGTTCTTCCGCAAGACGCAAGCATTTCTGTTTATTAACCGCTAGAGCGTCAAAAGTTACATACCGCAGCTTTAAACAAAGAATTAAATATTTTGAAAAATTTCTAGATTTAATTTAAAATCTACATTTAACCGTAGAAGCTGCTAAATATATTCAGCCAACAGACTTGTCACTGCTGTAGTTTTGTTACTCTGAATTTAGTCTGAATCACTTAATACACAGATTTTGACATCTCCTCATCAGATGTTTTATTCCATTGTCACAGTCAATCATAGCAATGACTTGCGCGACACAATTTAGCGGACTCATTCTTGTAATTTTTTACACCTGCGTTTGTGATTCGTGAAACTATGTGGATGTTTGTTCCTCTTAGACAAACAAATATTTTCTTTAAATTGTGAATGGGTTATGAAGAGAAACTGACCATAGGGTCGCTCCCCTTATAGCAAAGCTGATTTTGACAGTTGACCGGAAATGACTTAGCTGGCTTATCTAAATCCAGGAAGTAGCCATGCATATGACAAACCATTTTGATTTTCTGAGCAATTTGACGTAATAATGCTCTAGCCAGGCCCACGGCCACTGATGGACTGTCTCCCATTAGTATATTTTAGCCCTCAGCCAGTTATAAGTGGCTTCTGTTTCGCTCCCATACTCTCCACTAAACATCTGTTCTGAGAGTGTGTACGTTTGGTTTGGCAGATACAAAATTCAGCAAGACGGGCTGTTTTATTCATGGCAGCAGCTACCACTGTTATCACCACTGTGATGTATTTACCACAGTAAATTCGAATCACTGTAGAGGGCCATCAAAAACACACAGAACTACATGCGTTTGATTAAATATTCTATGACATTATGAAGTCATTAAAAAAATCACAAGCACACATTCCTCACAAAGGTCACAGGTGTGATTAATTGAGCTGATCACTGACCATTTGTGCGTTTAGTCTGAATTGACTTGATCAGTCATAAACTTTTTTATTTAATATACATTTTAATGTGGGAGGCACAGTTGATCATTTAGATAAACTTTCATTTCCATAACTAAAGTTAAGCTTCGGTTGATGTGTTTTTTTAATAGCAGATGTAAAGACATCAAAATCTTGCAAAGGTGAGATTTTTAATCGGCTAAATTGGAGAGGAATAGATCATGATTTAAAGACGGGCTGTCTGGCAAAGACCAGATGTCCTATGAGTCAGACGAGCAAATGAGAGCTGTGAAAAGTGGAAAAAGAGGGAGAAAAGAGAGAGACGAGCAAATGAGAGCTGTGAAAAGTGGAAAAAGAGGGAGAAAAGAGAGAAACAGACAGATCTATAGGTGACTAGTTGTGGCACCATGTGGAGGCAGAAGCTCTTACGGATGATTCATAGATGAAGGAGAACAGCACGTGGCTGCTGCTGCCACCCAGCGGCCGAGCGAGGACCGACAGCATCATACATCTCACATCGATTACACAAACTCACAGGTAAAAGACAACATTTCCACTCACTGTTCTTCTTCTCTACCGATTTTATTCAGATGAGTGAAACACTTTCAGTTACAAAAATGACTTCAAATGAACAGCACTGTACAATGAACAAGCGAGTTATTTGTCAACTATTTTTTGGTTTCAGAGATAATTACACCAAAAGGCTAACCTGTCACCATAGGGAGAAAAAGAGAGAAGGGACAGAAGAGAAGAAAAAGGAACTGCTCAACTCGAGTGAGAAAAAGGATGAAAAAGGGGGAAAAAACATGACAACGTACATAAACAAGCAAAAATGACGCACACATTCACGCACATATCCACTCTGTCAAGATAACTGTATATCTGTCCAATTTTAGAGTGTAAAATACGTTCACGCGCACACGATCATATGTACACACAGATGACGCACGCACGCGCTCTCATTTACGCACAGAACATGAAATCAGGGAGAAGATTCAGAGGACAGATGAACACCACTAACACCCGAAAACGGAAACAGAAATTCATTACAGACATACCAAGTATTTTCTTTAAGATCATCATCACCACCATGAAGATTTCCCCCCGAATAATAAATTAAAAAATATACATTTCATAATGATCTATTTACTTTGGATAGTTGAGGTTATACCTTCAGAAACTGGGTTGCTAGGTGACCAGGAAAAGAGACAAAAGAAAACAGCTGAGGATGTGTTAGTGGAGCTCTTTGGTTTAACTAGACGTGTTTTTAAACACCTTTGGACTGAAGCTGTTATGTATTATTATTATGATTAATATTTAATGTATAATATGTAATGAGAGAGAGAGCATGTAAAACAACAATTAGAGCGTAGAATGAGAACGAAAAGACTAATATTTGCAGTTCTCTTGGTCAGGCCTTTTGAAATGTTATGATTTTTATTTTCCGGTTAATTTTTACCCATTTCCGATTGGAACTAATGAATAAATTGAGAAACCGCTGCGAATCAAACTCAAGGATTGTTTACATGATTTTAGGGAGCGTGTGTGTTGTGCTCGGTCTCAGAGAAGCGTGCTGCTTTGGTATCATTCTCTGGAGATTCGCGCCACTGAGAGACTCACACTTTAAACACGCTCCCTTGCGCTGCTGCTACTACTTGCATATCGTCCTCGTTACATTTTTAAGACATCCGGAACTGCGGCTGACTGTAACCGTGAGAAGGAAAGCTAGAGAAAAGATAACTAGAGATAAGGCTTCCCCTTTTATTCCACTCCTGCGTTTTAAGATATACAATTTGTCACCTAGCAACAACAGTCACCGCCTGCTCTTCAGTCACATGACCGACTTATACATACATGCACGTGCACAATAAGTGTGCATACATGAAAAGGTGTTTGTATGTGTCCTGCCCTGTGTTTGGTGACTGGAAAAATGGTCCCAGGGGCCGAGGGAGTGAACATGCCAGAGCATCAGTAAAGTTCATTAAATGTTTCATCCTCATTTTTTTTGTCTAAATGTTCCCTGGACCGATCAGAACACTTCTCCTCGGCCCCTGCTGATGGATGCAGCCCGCTTCTCTGTTTAAAGCATTTATCTATTTGGTTTTTCATTAAGAGATTGAGGTAGGGCTATATGAGTAACTATCTCTCTTCTACACCCCATAACCAGGAGACAGAACAACAGACATGCTACGAAATAAATACAAAAAAAAAAACTAAGCAGGAATATAAATAGGACAAAGAGGAGAAGGAGCGAGGGAGAGAGCAAAAAGAGAGAAAGATGGAGCACTGATACTTTTCAGCTGTCATACAATACATGCATTTTGATGTATTTTCTATCCAGGAACCCCAAATCCCTCCATCTTTCCTCTCCTAAAGTTTTTGGTTTTGTAGCTGTTTAAAGCTTTCAGGTCAAGGCTCGCGGCAGCACTGTGCTCCACACTGTCACATGCATGCAGTAGCCATCACCACAGTAACCATAGCAACAACATCCGTAAAATCAGCAGTTGTGAGACAGGTATGTACAGATACAATACACGTTCCTATACAACCTTATCCCTTCTAAGCCATGGCAGTGCATGCTTTTACTCTGTATGGTTACTTCAGCATTGAAAGAATGCTGCAGAAACATTTGAGCAGAAGTAACACAGTGCTGCTTTTTCCCCTGATATGTTTCCCCCCACAGGCTCTGTTCAGTAAGGAACAGCTAAGAGGTCACAAAGACAAGTCTTCGCCCATACGGATGTCGATTAGCGGCCGGTCAATTTGGACCGACGGTTGCATTTGTCAATGGATTTGGTTTGAAAGGTCGCCTTGGCAAAGGAAGTTTACATTTGAATACAATCTGGTGCCTCAAACACACCCACTACAAAATTGGTATCTGGAATATATTAAATAAATATAATAATAAAAAAGTTTTTTTTAAGAAAATTCACAAACAAGCAAGAGGAGAATAAATAAAGAAATCAATGTCTTAAAATGGGGGAGGAAGAAAACCCAAAAGAGAGATAGTGTGAATTTTTGGTCTAAGTAAATATCAACATTTTTTATCTTTTCACAATGTTTTTTTTTTTCATACATTAGCAATTAGTAAGCATTATATCATAGATCATTTACTACAAAATCTATAGAAGCACTAACTGACCCATTCAGACTATACAGTAACGCAGAGAACTGAGGTCATGTATCCCTCGTTGAACCTGCAGCGCTCACTGACTACAGATTTCAGCACAATAAATACAACGGTAAGGTGGATGAGACCATGTAAGTATGTAATATTTGGTTCTCTTTAAAGCTTGTTTATACTCGACGTTGGTTCTTTGGATGTACTTGAGTGTGTTTATCCTGGTTTCTTATCTGTTGAACTGAATTTTTCACAGTATTGTTTCAACCACCTGATTAGAGTCTCTAACACAACTAGATAGGAACAAGAAACATAAAAAAATGAGATTCCTGCAAAAACGTGAATACCTTTTCCCCAAATGAATGCACACAAATCTACACACATAGCCAAGAAAAATCCCACAAAGCAGACAGACGGGAACGAAAGACCAAAAGTAACAACCCTCCCAACCCCCAAATTAACCCGAAACATCTTCTTCAGATGAGTCCAATGAGGTCATCAAAGATCCCACCACCCAGGACCAGGAAGAGTCTGAATGACAGGAGGCAGAGGCGCATCCCTTGCTACATGGTTCTGGGTGACCTTAGTCCAGAGGTGCATGAGCGGATGCTCTTTTTTTCTGTACAGCGACGCACTTTGCTCCTCCATCCATTTTTTATTTTTGGCTTGGTTTGTTTTTGGTTTTCCTTTACGGGGAGTTTGGCTGGCTGTGAAGTTGGCTTGTAGAAGCAGCAGAGAGGACGGGAGCCCCTTCGTCGTGACAGATCCCACACGTTTCCCATGTTGCCATGCTGTCTTACCAGAGTAGCCTCATCAAGGTAAGCCCACCTCCTTCTCATTCTGCATCATGAGAATGATGAACTGATCATGAATGAATGAATCGCTTTGGTATTCAAAAGGGAGAAAGTGACTGAGGGAGGCATGAAATGGAATGAGGAAGTATACAAGCACAATTATTAAGAGAGAAATTAAACTATTTACACTCAACTTGAGGCGTGAAAGCTAGAGAGGAGCTTGTTCTCACTTTTATTATACTATATGACATTCATGTCATCGGACAAACAAGTGCATTAAGCTATGCAGTGCTTATATGATAAACATCAAAGACCAAAAACACAATCCTCTTGATATGCGGGAATAAGACATGGAATGATGATGATGATCATAGATGCAAAAAAGACTGATGTAAATATCTGCTACTTCTGAGAATAAAAATCGACTAGAATGTGGACGATCCAGAGAATCACAACAGCGTTTGGGTCCGGCTCGATCACATTTAACATTACATAATAAAAAAAAAACATGAAAGATGATGATGAGCTCAGAGATGGCTGGATTGTTGTCACTGGGTCTGGTCCTGGACGGTTGGCTATTTACAGGTCCTTTGGATAAAGCTTTTCCATCCGTATTTTTGGTGTTTGTTTTTGGTATTTGGTATGCTTGTATTTGTTTGTCATAGCGAGTCTCTCAGAGTTCCATCATACTATTTGGTATTCAGTACTTCACATGTTTGCTTCAAAGAGTTGCAGTTTTTCTATAACACACAGTGAAGTTCATTCTTTTTTTTTCTATGTTTTTGTTGCTCAAGGATGTCTTCATTATCTTGAAACTGCACTACAGTTTTTAATTTTTTCTCCTTTTATTTATTTAACTGTCCCGCTAAGTCGCGTGGTGTTTTTTTGGTTTCATTTTCTCTCCTCTCCTCTTCCTTCCTCCTTCCACTCCGTCTCTCCATCTCTCCCCTCTTCCACTCTTTATATATTTTTGGCATCAGTAGAGTAGGAGAGTGGAAGAGAGAGAGTGAGAATGAGAGGAACCGAAAGGGAGCGAGGGGATCAAGAGATGCTTTGGTTGACAGGTAAGGTTTCATCTCCTCCTTCTCCTCCTCTTGTGATTGGTCTTGGGCAACGTCACTCGATTTTAGCCCCTCCTATCGAGTGTGGGCTGTGTAGCAATTCGCCTGAAGAGCAGGAAGAGATTGGGCTCGAGCAAGGGGAGGGACTCATGCCGCCTGTGACAGGAAATGAGGTTTTGGCAACAGCTGAACCCCCCAATCCCATGCTGGTGCCTGTTGCCCTTGGCAACAAAGAGGAGTGGTTGAGAAAGAGGGAAGAGGGAAGACCTGCTCCTTGGCCTCCAGAACCACAAATTAACACCTTGCTGCTGCCCTCAAGACTGGAAATGGGCAGCTGGCCACCACTGGCTGCTAGGGCTGTGGAAGAGACACAGTATTACTCACAAGCATCAACAAAACTGACGTTACGCAATAAACAGGATGCGCTCGTACCGTGTGAACTGATGAACAGATGTGAGAAAAGGATAATAAGAGTGGAAGGACGTAAATAAAAACTCAAACAGAGAGGACACAGTAACACATGACTGATAACAGGAGTCATTAGTGTCTCTCCCACCCTCACTTTCACACAAACCTTGTATAGTAGCAAGTGGGTTGCTGCCAAGAAGAGCTTGGTTGATTCCTGTTTTAACTCCCCTCACCGTATTCCTGAGTCACACGAACCAACACACAGAAAAAACAGAAAACAGAAAGGAATACAGGGAAGTGGAAGGGAGAATGAAGAACATTTAGAAGCATAGTTAAGAGCTAGAAAAATAGTTCAAGAAGACAGGTATTTGCAGAGCTTTTTCTTGTAATGCAATGCAGGCCACACACCAGCAGACCTCAGTGGCCATCCTTACACTAAGATGTTTTCGACCAAATCTTTTAAACAAATATGCAATATCGCTGAACAAATATACAAAAATGACAGTACTTAAAAAATAAGAAATTTAAGTAAATTTAAAAATGAAAAAAAAAAAGATTTCTTATATATATATATATATATATATATATATATATATATATATATATATATATATATATATTCATTGTAATTTACAATTGTCTCATCATCTAAAACAGTCAATTTACCAGAATTCACATAATGCCCTTATCCACATTTTTTTTTAAAATAATTTTCACATTTTCCTATACTTAGTTTAAGTGAGTGACTGCACATGCTTGTGTGTGTATTTTTATATTTGTGTGTGTGTGTGTATTTTCATATTTGTGTGTGTGAGAGAGTCTCTGCTGGTTGTATTCACCTCAAACTTGCAGCAAAGTCATTGATGTAGTTAGAAACGTCACCATTCTTTTTATGCCATGAACTGCAGATGACAAAACCACACACACAAAAATACATTTACACACACACACACACACACACACAAACACTGCATTTACTTACATTTGCTGTGCCACATGGAGTAAAAGGTGATGAATGTGGTGAGTGGATGTGTGTGTGTGTGTGCGGGAGAGATAAATAAACTCACCCTGTGTTCAGACTTAGTGTACTGTGAGTTGGAGGGGCGGGGCTGGCATCACTGCGAGGAGGCGGGGTTACAGGAGATGGTGCAGAGCTTAGGGAGGGGCCACTTGGGGTCAAAGGGCAAACCGATGACATAGTGGTCACTGAAGGTGGGAAAGAGTTAGAGCATCCATCATATATATATATCATTTAATTATATGTCTCTGATCAGCAGACGTCCACTTGTGCACCCTACCTGCTGTACTGAGACTGCTCACTGTCTGTGATGGTCCCTGACTCGGCATCTGTAAGGAAGACGCAGATACAATGTAACAGGTCTAAAGGGAAACATGATGGACAGAGAGTAACGGAGGGTGAAAAAGGAAAGAGGCTGAGGTCAAATACAGGAAGGTTTGTACTCTGTTTGTAAATTTAAGTCACTCAACTACAGAACCTCAATTATATAGCAAAATACTGAGTTTCAAAGTGGAAACTTGCTAAATTCTTCTGAAAGAATTAGTAACAGAGGCTGAATCCTCCTGAAGTATTATGACAATGACAATTAGTTATGTAAACTGGCTATGAAGGTATGAATTCTTACACATTAAAATGCAAAGCAATGCAGGGTGGGTGAAATATATGCACCATTATGGTAATGATTATTATTATCTGCTCATGCAGGAGAAACTAGTAGTGTTGTGGCACGGAGGGGTTGGAGATTGGGGTATGGACCAAGGGAGCAAGCCGGGTCATACCATGTGCGGGCTGTAGCAGGGGGGTTTGTGCGAGGTGGGCTGGGGTTGGCTGGGCAAGGGAGGGGTGGCACTGGAGGGGTTAATACGTTTCTCTTTCTGTCGGCGGTTGCAGAACCAGACACGGATCACCTCCTTCTCCATATTGAGCTTCTCGGCGATCAGTAGGATCTCCTCTGAGGTAGGCTTCTGGTTCTGAATGCAGAAAACACAACCGGTTTAGGATGGGATTATTACAGGACATTCATTTTGGAAGCATTTAGTTACTATCACTCAAAAGTTTAGGGTCACAACTTAACAGAACAGAACAGCACTTTTATTCAGCAATGATGCATTAAACTGAAAGTCAAAAAAGTGACAGTAAAGAGACATTTGATATACTACAAAAGATTTCTTTTCAAAATGAATGCTGTTCTTTTTAACTTCCTGTCAATCAAAAATTCATCTTTTTACTATCACATTAATATATTTATATAAAAATATAATTATCTTATATTGTATTAAGATTTAATAATACAGGTCCTTCTAAAAAAATTAGCATATTGTGATAAAAGTTCATTATTTTCCATAATGTAATGATAAAAATTAAACTTTCATATATTTTAGATTCATTGCACACCAACTGAAATATTTCAGTTCTTTTATTGTTTTAATACTGATGAATTTGGCATAGAGCTCATGAAAACCCCAAATCTCAAAAAATTAGCATATCATGAAAAGGTTCTCTAAACGAGCTATTAACCTAATCATCTGAATCAACTAATTAACTCTAAACACCTGCAAAAGATTCCTGAGGCTTTTAAAAACTCCCAGCCTGGTTCATTACTCAAAACCGCAATCATGGGTAAGACTGCCGACCTGACTGCTGTCCAGAAGGCCATCATTGACACCCTCAAGCGAGAGGGTAAGACACAGAAATACATTTCTGAACGAATAGGCTGTTCCCAGAGTGCTGTATCAAGGCACCTCAGTGGGAAGTCTGTGGGAAGGAAAAATTGTGGCAAAAAACGCTGCACAACGAGAAGAGGTGACCGGACCCTCAGGAAGATTGTGGAGAAGGACCGATTCCAGACCTTGGGGGACCTGCGGAAGCAGTGCACTGAGTCTGGAGTATAAACATCTAGAGCCAACGTGCACAGACGTGTGCAGGAAATGGGCTACAGAGAAGCAGCACTGGACTGTTGCTCAGTGGTCCAAAGTACTTTTTTCGGATGAAAGCAAATTTTGCATGTCATTCGGAAATCAAGGTGCCAGAGTCTGGAGGAAGACTGGGGAGAAGGAAATGCCAAAATGCCTGAAGTCCAGTGTCAAGTACCCACAGTCAGTGCTGGTCTGGGCTGCCATGTCGGCTGCTGGTGTTGTACCATAACACCTCAGCAGTGCCACAGGCTGATTGCCTCCATGCCACGCCACATTGAAGCAGTCATTTCTGCAAAATGATTCCCGACCAAGTATTGAGTGCATAATTGCTAGTGCTAAGTGCAAATTTTTTGAGATAGGAATTTGGGGCTTTCATGAGCTGTATGCCAAATTCATCAGTATTAAAACAATAAAAGACCTGAAATATTTCAGTTGGTGTGCAATGAAGCTACCAACCCACTTATTCATATCTTCTGTTCCTGCCAGAAGCTGAAAAACTACTTGATACTTTAACTTGAATATAACACCCTGAATGAATTTTTATTTTATTTTTTGCTTTTGCTTCACTATCAGCAAGGAGGAGAATATTGTTGGAATGGAAATTAAAAAATCCACCAAAATTAAACTATCATAAAAATTAAACCAAAATTATACTTAAAACTAGAAAGAATAAAATATGTAAAAAAAAAAAAAAAGGATCCATTCAAAATCTTATAAAATTTGGAGACCTAAGATTACATTTTTTGAAAAGATGAAGACCCTAGCTTATCCTAACTAATCAATAGGACTAAAGTTTTAGAAAGGCCATCAGACCTTAATATAGCTGGTTATGTCATGCTTGCTTATATACAGTATATCTACACAGAAAGTTTTTTTTTTCTTTATTGTGAACACTTATTTACTTGTTCAAGAAAAATTGACTTTGATATATCTGCTTGATAACAAAATATTGAAATGTATCCTGATATTTTGTATAGTAAGCACTCTGTTAATATTTATTCATATAATTAATATTTGGTCATTTGGTAATTCATTTTACAAATTTTCCTGGTTGTGGAACCAGGTTGGGAAAGAAAATACATTTAATTGTTTGAACTTTTATTTTGTTTGCACATGTTTGAAAAATGAATAAATAAAGTGAAAAAAACAACAACAACCACCAACCACAAATTTTAAACTGGTAGTGTATATTGTGGAAGAGATTTGAAATCATGTGTTCAGACCGTGATGAAGCTGTGTTCCAGAGCGACACGGATGTTGGTCTCAATGCTGGTGCGTTTCTTTCTACGGCGGCCAGGCAGGCCGTCAAACCCCAGGGAAGGAGAGGAAAGAGCACTGGGACTTGGCAAGGTGCTGTCCATCGACATTGTTTCTAAGTAAACCATAAAAAACTTTTATTTTGAATGTTATTTCAATCACAAAATGTTTTATACATGGCATAACCAATTTTTTAATGATGTGGCTTAAACGCCACTTAAACTTTAGTTTAAGACAGAGATTCAAAGGAACTTAAAGGGATAGTGCACCCAAAAATTTAATTTCTGTCATCATTTATTCACTCTCATGTCGTTCCAAACCTGTATGACTTTCTTTCTTCTGTGGAATATAACAGAAGATATTTTGAAGAATGTTGGCTTCCACTGTATGAAAAACAAAACAAAAATACAATTGAAGTCAACAGGAACTGAAACCGTTTGTTTGCCAACATTCTTCTAAATATGTTGTGAAGAAAGAATGTCATGCAGCTTTGGAACAAAATGAAGATTAACGGAATTGGGTGGACTATTCCTTTAAGTACTAAGTTTGATTGACAGCAGTAATCTACTGCAGCTGTTTCTGATGGTTACCTGCGTCAGTCAGCCACTTCTCCAACAGAGGTTTGAGTTTGCACATGTTCTTGAAGCTGAGATTAAGCGCCTCAAAGCGAGAGATCGTGGTCTGACTGAAATCATTCCCATAGAGCTTCCCCATGGCCAATCCCACATCACCCTGTAGAGGGAAACAGAAACCAAACATTACTATACAGGGACATACAAATCTTCTGAGTGAGCGCGTGTGTGTGTGTGTGTGTTTATGTGAGTGTACCTGTGTGAAGCCCAGTTTGATCCTTCTCTGTTTGAATGTGCGGGCAAATTGCTCCAGTTCCTCCAGATCACTGGGCTCCTCAGGATGAGAGGTCACTGTGTTCACGATGCTGTCTGCAACCTTCTCTCTCTGCAACAAACCACACACACATACAAGACTCCAACATGAGTGTCAGATGGAAATGTGATGGGATAATTTTTTGTTGAAATCGTGAGTAAAAAAAAAAAAACTTTATCTTTTGAATGGTACTGTTTATTTTACTACAATTGTCATGCACACAAAATTACAATTATTATTGTGTTTCCTTTTTTAAATAGGGAACAGAAAAAAATGATAGTCATCACAGTTTTCTACATTTAAAAAATTCATATCTTTTCAAGTACCCCTTGGAATCTGTTTAAGTAACCTCTGGCATATGTTAACCCCTGTTGGGGAACAGAGGTCTCACAAATAAGTGATCTTTCATCAGATGTTTGTACCTGTGCTTGAAGACTAAGTCTGGGTGGAGCGGCCAGCAGGCTTCCTTGGTTTTGCTGAGGTAGTGGAATTAGATTTGGCGTTGATAGCAGCCCTGAAACATACACAACCAATAAGATTTTTTCTATTACAATTAAATCAAATCAGATTTATCGGATCATGACAACTGACATGCAACAAGGCTTAACGTTTAAAGGGGTCATATGATGCGATTTCAGTTTTTCCTTCCTCTTCAGAGTGTTACAAGCTCTTGGCGCATAAAGAAGATCTGTAAAGTTGCAAAGACTAAAGTCTCGAATCCAAAGAGATATTCTTTATTAAAGTTAGGACTCCCCACTAAATCAGCTTGTTATAACACCCCCACATCTCTACATCACTGTTGAAATATTTGGTAATGCCGCCCAAATGTTCACGCAAAGAAAGTGTGGTTTCAGTAACTCAGTTAGTGTTGAAGCAGCCATGTCAGAGATCCTGTGTGTATCCAGGCGAAAGAAAAAGCACTTTATTTGGCCTTCTGAAAGTAGATGCATTTAGGAATCTTTAAGATTACCTACAACAGAACATCAACGCATTTTATGAACACCCGTTTCGTGAACCTAGGAGAGGAGGTAATTCTGACTTTGAGTCGACAATCTGGCTCTTCTGAATCAACTACTGTAAGTATGTTTTATTAAAAGGTTAAAGTATTTGCTATTGAATGTTCAAATGCAGAGTTTTGCACATTGCGCATATATGTGTGTGTGTGTGTGTGTGTGTGTGTGTGTGTGTGTGTGTGAGAGAGAGAGAGAGAGAGAGAGTGTGAGAGGGAGAGAGAGAGTGTGAGAGGGAGAGAGAGAGAGAGAGACAGGGTCACACAGTGGAGTCAGCTGTCTTAATCGTCCATGACTCGTGAACTGCAAACACATACGAGCTTCAGTGTGCTCGACAATGCCACTCTGTTCATCTTTTGGGCTTGAGCTGATGGTAAAACTAAGGACAATATTAACTGTCTTTACATTTATTTTGAAAGATGAAGCTCGCGATTATGGAAAGGGACGTTACATTTCTGACATGTGCGTGTGGTGTTCAGCCAATCACAATGCACTGGTTCAGCTGGCCAATCAGAGCAGACTGTGCATGTCAGAAGGAGGGACTTTGTAGAAAAAGACAGATTTGAGAGCAGCGGGGCAAAGAGGACCTAAAATAATGTACAGTATTTGAAAAAGAATGTGTTCTTTGGATATTAAAGCATGCCAACATATTCTGTTACTCCAAATAAACAAAATAATGATATTTAAAATAGCATCATATGACCCCTTTAAAAACATCAATATTGTAAAAAGTATAATTTTTAACACAACTAAAATGAACAAAATGTCTTGAATAAAGATTAGATCAAAAAGATTGATGAAGAACATCGAATGAGAGAGAAGAATGATCTGATATTCCCATGACTAAAACTTATAGTAAATAAGCTACCTTGCTGCCCTTGCTGTGTTTGTGGTAAAAGAAACTGTGCGGGTGAAGGCAGAGTGTGTCCTGGAACGAGGACTAACTGCTGCAGCTGCAGAAACTGCTGAATGTCCTGAAAGAGAGAAAAGAAACAGATGCTGAAAGGATGTGATGGTTTCACACTGATGAATAACTGATTCTGGAAAATTATTAACTGTGACATTAAAGTCCTGCGGAGGGAATTCACCAAGAATAAACAAGCAATGTACAGACCTTTGAGTCCTAAAATTGTAACTCTTAAAAATAAAGGTGCTTCACGATGCCATAGAAGAACCTTTTTTGTCTAAATGGTTTCATAAAGAACCTTTAACATCTGAAGAACCTTTCTGTTTCACAAAAGGTTCTTTGTGGAGAAAGAATGTTCTTTAGATTAGAAAAAGGTAAGAAAGAGATGGTTCTTTAATGAACCTTTAACTGAATGGTTCTTTGTGGAACCAAAAATGGTCCTGTGGAAGCACCTTTATTTTTAAGAGTGTATCACCTCATTTAAGGTGTGCTGCTCAAAGCTGATTGGCTGTACCTGCGCAGTGAGCTGGATTGGCTGAGAAAGGGAAAGCTGGTGAGGAGGAAGCGGGACAGGGGCGGCGGTTTGTTCCTGTGTGCCCTGCGATTGGCCCTGCGACTGCGGCTGAGCTGCGTGCTGACTGGCCTGCTGCTGGGCTTGCTGTCGATTGGCCGCGTGGGCCGCATGCGACTGCTGCACAGCTGCAGCGAGGAGCTGCGCCTGCTGTAAAAGCAGCTGTTGCTGTGCTGGCAAAAGTGCAGTCAACTAGAGAGAGAAAAGAGCGGCAGAGAATGAAAGTGCGGTGAAAATAAGAGTTAAAAAAAATATTATGAAAGACAGCACATCTAAAGCAAGCAAGCGCACATAGAAACCCCCACATCACACACACACACACACACACACATATATATATATATATATATATATATATATATATATATATAAAGAGTAAGTGCGTGTGCATGTACTGGTTCTTCATCTTACCCCTGCGAGCTGACCACCCGTTAGCATCAGCTGTGTGTGGGGAAGGGCCGTCTGAGCATGTGTAGTTTGTATAGCAGCGGGAGACATCTCACCACAATCCTCCACCTTAGTCTGACACATAGTGACAGGGAAATGTTGATGATGAATTCATGTGTTTACTAAAAGAGACACAGTGTGTGGGGGTATTGAAAGGAGGGTGATAAAGTGAGGTTCATAAAAAAAACTAGCCGCTCATGAGATGGAAAAAACTGTAAAAGACTCATTTGTATTCAAATTGTCTTCCAAACTAATTTCTGATTGGCCACAAACAAGAAAATGTGCAGATCTGTACGTAAATCACTCAGGAACACAGAACACAAACTTTCACATGCATTTAAACACATCCCCTCACCTTGGGGCTGCTGCTCAGTGTGGGAGAAAGTGAGAAAGGGTTGATTTTCATCGGCTGAACCTGTTGGAGGGAAACACATTGAAAATATCACTTATTTTTAAATCATGCTGTGTTCCGATGAAAATGTACTGGTACCTGGCTGTCACTTACCTGATTATTTGAATCTGAGCCGTTTCTTTCGGAGTCTGAGAAAACATGATAAGAGAAAACAACATTTCTGATCATTTAGTCAATTTAAGTTTTTAGGCAAGACAAGGCAAGGCACGGAAAGTTTATTTATACAGCACATTTCATACACAATGGTAATTCAAAGTGCTTTACATAAAATAAAGTAAAATAATCATGAAGAAAAATAATAACAAGAATAAAACAAGCAATTTTTTAATTTTTTAAATTATTTAAATATTTACTTATTTAATATATATATATGCTGCAAAAAATACTTTTATAGGGCTAGTGCAAATGTTATTTTGTCAAGTAAATATCAGAGCTGGAAATTCCTTTAATGGAGCGGTGTTGCAAACATACAAAAACATACTGTATCTTTATACCTGTGCTCTCCATCGGAGAGTCTGCCGCCGGATTCTCAACCTCTACTGGCTTTAACATTCTGATATCTGTGAAAAAGAGACAAGGATATGAGGTCAGTCATCAGCTTTTGCTTCATGCTGATGCATTTCGAATACTTCATGATGATGAATGGAAGTGTAACAAACACAAATATCTTATATTTTGAATGAACACACAAATGCACATGCTCCGTTCTTCTCACACAAGTGGAGACGTGCTTAATCCAACAAACAACTTAATGATTTCGTCACCACAGACGTGTCACTTCAAATTTAACTGTAACCGGGCCCATGGGACTGTCCCAGTCCCTCAGCGGAGAGAAACAGAGCGTGCAAAATAAATGTGGGCAAAATATGTTGTATCTTTTAAGAATCCTAAAAAAATTTTTATTTTAATTTATTATGTTCTGGTATACACTCGGTATGTTAATACACATACATATATTCGACATAAAACAACTTTAAAACTGACAAATTCAAGCTAGTTTAGTTTATTTGTATGACACTCTTTACAAGACAAAGGAGCTTCAAGCAGGTTAAGCTTTATAATTTCTGTAGCCAAAAAGCTCTCAAACAGACATGCATAAACACACACACACACACACACACACACAGAGAAAGATAGTAACACACTTACTTCCCTTTTGTGAAAAATGCAAATAAAGTCAACGACTGACTAATAATATCACCCACCTGCATATACCACTATCTCGTCCGATCCTCTTTATCTATCTCCCCCTCAACAGTCACACTTCATCCTTCATTTCTCACTTATTCACCATTCCCACCATCAAAACTTCATTCTTGCAAACTACATGAAACAATGAGGTCTTACCAGAGACTGATAATTAATATCTGACTCCTCCAGGGGGCAGAACAACTTAAAAAAAAAAAAAAAAACGTGACTAATAATCCCAGAGAAAGTTACTCAGGAAGCCAATTTCACTAGTATCAGTTGAGTCACCCTTGTAAAAGCCACCAAAAAAAGCTGAAGAATTGCCGACTTCCTCAGACAATCAGATCCAGGGTCCACTGACAGTGATTGCTGAAAGGAAGTAACGAGGGAGGAAAGCCCCTCTCGAGGCCCGTCAGCAAACAGGCCGTATCTATAGGGTTTCCACAGAATGACCTGCTGGTAAAATGGTCCTCTGATAGCTCAGGCTGAAAGTTTGAGAATATTTTCATAATGTGTCACACACAAGTCGTGACTGTTTTGAGTATGGAGTCATAATTCATCTGAATGAAAAACAAGCTGACTAGAGGTCTTCGGAGAACCATCGTTGATTTGGAGCAAAAATGTCAAAGCAGCGTTTCTAATCATGGTTTATATTATGCGGATCATCACATTAATATATCTGACACCTTGCAGTCTATGATAACTCTTAAGTCTATATAAATCCACCACAGTTTTGCGCTATCAAATCTAGAATATAAGGTTTGTTTTATATGAAGTTAATGTGCAGTTCATCATTCATATGAAGTTAATATGAAAGAGTGCCTGATGGTTTTGGTGTTAATGTCTCACTTCCCTCTTTGTTTCCCCTCAGGCTGGGGCATACACAATGTGTTAAACCAAACCCTTCGGGCCAGCTATTAATACACACATTCACATGCACGCACACACACATGCGGGCATGCTTAAATGTAAGTGCTGCTATATAATGTAAAGTCCTTATACAGTAGCTGACGCACACAGTTCTCTTTCTTATTTATTTTGAACTTCTCTATTTCATAACTTCTGTATTACAAAGATCTCTTTTCTTTTTTAAAATCTGAAATAGATATGCTTTACACCGCCTGCACATCATGGAAATGATTTCCGAGCTAAATTATTGCATTGCAATATTAACTGACAATAATAATACTCCACATTTCCGAGGGAGAAAGAGACTTTCTGCACACCTTCGGCAGGACATGTTTCGGCTCTTATTTCTATGTTAACCTCAGATCCACTCATTTTGTCTTATTTTCCATTTGGCAGTTCCATGCAGCCTCTTTTATAAGCAGTTTACATTTAGCAAATACATTTTTCCTCCGAGCTGGACCCATGATTTCTGTCCTTCTACCATCAAGTTATACTGTTGCGTCTTTATTGAGCTACGGGGTCCCTGAATCTAGCAGAGGCTCATTTTAACTCACCAGTCACATATTTTGACTTTTTGAAGCCACATGTAAAGATGAAGAGCTTTCTTTTAAACAAAAATCAGGGCAATTTCAGATCTCAGTCTCCATCACAGCATGAATTAACCTCTCAGTTTGCTCAGCTCCTTTAGTTTGTATTTAACTGCAATTTTACAATGTTTGAAAGGTCAGTTAATGTCAGTCATGATAATGCAAGTTGTGTTTATGAATATTGTAGCTGGTTTCTACCAGCTATAATCTACACAGCAAGTGAAGGCAACACTCCTCAAGGTAGCATTTTTACTCCTTCTCATAGCAAACACACACACTATATTAACAGTGCACTATATATATGAACTATAATGTTCATTATTAAAGGCAAGAGTTCCCGTCATGTGATCTGTCTGACAGATGCACTGTAGGTCAGCGTTGCAGTTGGGAGCTGGGGCAGGGGAAACCCCATGAAGAACTTCACACTGGGTTTCCCAGAGGCTCCCTTATACACTTCCAGTCACTTCATTTAATTTGATCACCTCTTCAATACTAAAAAGTGCTTATTTGGCTGATGAACCAGCAAAAATATGTAGACATACATAACGGTAGTGTAATAACCAGAAGACTTTATGCACATAATACCACAAATTGACGTAGTTTTGAACCACTTAAAAGTCAGATAAGCTGAGCTCTCTGAATTTAGGAAGAGAAAAACACAGCTTTTAGGTTTTTAGTTTTAAAATACTGTCATTAATCAGAAATCACAAGACCACCAGTTCATATACAGAGCTTAGTAAAAAAAAAAAAACAGATCATTGAAGAGTTCTCACATGTTCCTAAATTACAAATCCTACAATTACATAAACACAAGATTGCCTAGAAAAAAAATCCCCCTAAACCTCACATCTTCACTGTGGCAGAAGAGTCTTGTGAGAAAAGCCACAGAGGTCAGTAGGTGAGAATTCAAGATTTAAACCATTTCTCCAAACAACAACAACAACAAAAACTTGGGCTGCCAAAAAGCATCATTATCATAATATGAGTAAAAAGTGTGACCATTTATAGGCCAAAACTGTCTATATTTAGTGAAAATGTAATTTAATACTGGCCACACTTTAATAACCAACAGCCTCAGTGAAGAAAGTGTTGGAAGCGTCATGTTGGGGATTTGAATTTCATCAGCAGAGTCTGGGAATCTTATTAAAGTACAGGTAAATATAGATGCTGCAAAACGCAGGGAAATACTACAAGAACATATTTTTCAGTCTGCTGAACTTCAGCAGGACAGTGATCTTAAACTATGAGAACATGAATGTGAAAGTCCTACACTGGCGCAGATTTTACCCCAAACATTTGGTGGAATCATAAGATGAATCGCTTGTCATATTCCTCAATTTGGATAAAAGCATCTGCTAAAACAACGGCTCCAAAATATAGTAAATCAAATAAAAAAATTAGAATATGTAATAGTTAAAAAAAAAAATCTCATTAAACAAAAACAAAAACATTCAAATAATTTAAACAAAATAATTTAAATAGTGTTCTGAGGGGGGAAAAAAACCTTTTGCAAAGCGCCATAACATAAATCCTATAAATCTCTAGAGAAAATAGACACTCTGAAATTCACAAAGCATATTTTGGAATTTCTGCCTTTGTGTAACTTTGAATAGCTCTTTCTTTCAGTTTCTCCACACTAACCTTCTTGGCCTGATGACCTCAGACGTCCCTGCATTTCTAATGAATCCATCAATAAACCTCGGAAGAGACCAACCTGGCAACCTCCCTGGTACTCCAGACACATACCTGGCAACCACATATGCGAGTAATCCATGGATGCAACAGGACCGTTCTTTGTCATGTTGATGAATATGTGTGCAGTCGTTCAGTGAGGTCCTCTTCCTCTCACACACATGAATACACTCTTCCTCTGTCTCACTCTCTCCGCGTCTCTGACTCTGTCAGTGTGTGGCCAAGAAGGAGGAACAAACTGATAACAAGTGGAGGGGTGAACTCTCCACTCCTCCTTCTCTCCTCCCTCCGTCACCTCCTCTCTACGCTATACTCACCCACACCTCTGCCCCCTCTTGCCCACTTCCTGACCCAAGAGAACAAGAAAGCAGCGGGTCAGGACAGACATGCCACATTTACAAGAATGCAACTCTGACTGCATTTTACACTTGTAAGTCTGTTACAGGTCATTTCATTGAGCGAATTCATGCGTCGGTCACATATGGAGGAGGAAATGCTGAGGAAGACAAGCAGGATGGTGAGCGTACGAAGAAGGAAGTTAAGCGCTGTTGATCGGTGGGCTGAAGAGCGGGGTCAGGTGAAGAGAGAGAGGAGGAAAGAGGTTGAGAGTGGGAAGGCAGCAGAGAGGAGAGATAGATGAAAGAATAAACAGATGGTGTGATAGAGGTAAAAAGAGGGGGAGAGTTGTGCCGCTGGAAAGTGCTGGGGTTGCTGGAAAGAGTAGCTCACGAGTCCTGCAGTGACTCTCCGTCTCTCTCGTTTCACGCCGTATCACTACTGTATATCAACACATCTGTCACAACACAAGCCTCCATCAGAAAATAAAGAATGAGGACGCTTGCGCACACGGCTTTTTTCCAACCTCACACGTCCACACTGGGGCATGAATCACCCCGAATCAAGCCCAAAACAAAGCAGAGAAAGCAAACCAAGCTGTATGTGTTGTTGTGATATAAAACTGTAATGTGTCTAAAGCAGGAAGCAGGGCTGGATTACAGTCTGTACTGCAAAGTGACTGAAAATAAATATATGTTCCACATCTAACAACAGTGTGGACACACCAAATTGTTGTATATATATATATATATACTTTTTTTCTTAATGTATTTTTTTTTACACATTTTCGAAAAATAGTAAAATTAAAAGGTATTAAACAACACAGATAGAGGTGTTGTGTTGAAGTGGTAAGTCCTTATTGGCTTCTTTTCACTATTTGCTCCATTTCAAACCCCCCCCCCCCCCCCCCCAAAAAAAAAAACATATTATTATTCTAAAGAAAATCATACAGTGATTTGTATGGTACACTTATTTGAAGGATTTATGCATGAGCCTTTTATACAAAAGTTCTTTAAACTCTTAAGAAACATTTGAATGGTGCTGTATCACTCCCAGAAACGAAGGTACAACAGCTGTTGTACCTTTATTTCTCAGGGTATACTGTAATATAGTTTTCACTATTTGCATCTTCATAAATTTAAAATGATTCAAGAAAATTTAATCAATAATTAAATTATCAATAATCTGAATATTATTTACAGATATACTATTAATATAAAAGATTAAGGTTAATATGATAATCTTAAAATGATATATAACAAAAAAAGATTTCCTAGCATACATATACTCAATATGATTCTGTATATTTAGGATCAGAGTTTTAGATGATGATGTGTGCATTCCATCTGAACACATACACACACTCATGTTTGTTTTTGTGAAAAGTGGGGACATCCCATAGGCGTAATGGTTTTTATAATGTAGAAACTGTATATTCCATCGCCCTTCACTAACCCTACCCCTAAACCTAACCCTCACAGGAAACTGTGCATTTTTACTTTCTCAGAAAAACCTGATTCTGTATGATTGAAAAATGAGGACATGGGTTATGTCCTCAAAAGTCACCCTCTCCTTGTAACACCTGTGTCATACCCATGTCATTATACAGAGTTGTGTCCTGATATGTCACAAAAACATGCCCACACACACACACACACACACACATATATATACACTACCAGTCAAAGGTTTTTGAAAAGTACTTTTTTTACTGCAAATCAGTAATATTGTGAAAGATTTTTACTATTTAAAATAACAGCTTTCAATATTTGAGTATATTTTAAGCTGTATTGCTGTGATTTCAAAGCAGAATTTTTAGCATCGTTAGTCAGTCTATGATTGTAAACAGAGATTCAGATGCGTACAGCAGAAATCAGAGAATAGAGAATGTTGGCGTAAGGCGGATTTTAGAAACAGCCTGCTGAGGTGATTTAGAGTCAAGGTGAAGTCGAAGTACATCATGTTTAACACTAGGAGGCGCCATCGCTCCACTTCTGATGAAGAGTTTCTCTCCTATTTCCTGATTGATCAATCTTATTTCCGAGCACTCCATTTCAACTTTACTGCTCATGCTAACATAAAAGGAATGTTTAAATATCGTCTAATTATTAGTCTGTATTAATCTGTATTTATCTATACAGACAAACGCAAACACAAATCTAACAAAAGACAGCTGCCTTTACAGGCCAATATGACAGCTCAATTTTCTAACTGTTCTATTTATTCATAGTTTCTTCCTATAGCATCTCATAAAAGTTAACAGACAAACAAAGAGAGCAGAGCGCCATGTCCACGGTCATCGACAGCCTGTCTGTATGCTGTGCAGCTGCTGGGGTTCAAATTCATGACCCCAGAGGTCACACTCCACAGACACGTCTGCATATGTCACAGGGGTCTCAGGCCATTTGGCCAGACACTTATCCTATGATTTGCATGGAAACAGTGCTTCCTCGTAACAAATGCAAACAACATTTTTAGCATGTGTGATGACCTGCAGCCTGATGCAGTCGTGGAACAAACAGGAACATCTCGTGATCCACCAGCCCTTATGCCTCTATTATCTTTCAAATCGAGTATGTTCCTCTCGCTCTCCTTCTCTCCATGTCTATCTGATCAGCTGTCCGTTTCAGAGCGTGAGCTACAGGCCTCAAGAGAGCCATCAATCTTTCAGCTGTCACCGAGTGCATATGTGTGTGAGTGATTAGATACTAACTATTTCGCACAGTGAACACACTTCACACTGCAGATGCAATCACATTTAGTCTTTAATGCTGATCAAGTTACTTTCCATCCTTCATTCCAGGCTGAGGCATCCACCTCCTCACCTCCATAAACACACATGTCCATTCTCTCCGCTTGCCAAGCTCTCCTCCAGCTGTTAAACTATCAGCACGTCCCGTAATGTAATGATGAAAATGCTCTTTTTAAACTGTTTCCAGACATTTCTTTCATTTTTTCCCTGCTGGTCAGCAGATGCTGTGACATCAGTGGACACCGCTCCGCACTGTGATTGGTCAATGGCCTGCGTTGCCAGGCAACAGCAGTGAAAGGTCTCTCTTGTGTGTGTGTGTTTGTCTGTGCTTATGTGTATGTTTTTACCCCTGTGACAGACAGTGAAATGGTAAATGGAGAGCATCTCTTGTGCTGATAAGTTTCCTATCTGAAATGGAGCATTTCATCCTGTAATGTGAGGGTTTTGTGTCGTTTCCCCTGAATTAATGTGTGTATGCTTAATATTTTTTGGTGTATAAAGGTGTGTGTGAACGCAGCTGTGTGTGAGAAAGTGTGTGTGTCTGGGGAATAGGTGGTTATTGTTTTTGGCACAGACCCTCATTTTTCTGCATCGATCGATTCCTCTGACTCTCGACACGACAGTAATCACACACACACACACACACTTGGGCCTCTTTCTATCAGTAGCATTATTACTGTGTAGAAAGGTAGAAGGGGAAATAAGGGGAGCCGAGAGGAATTCATAAAGCTGAACAGGGAAGAATGCGGATGTAGGGGAAAGTCAGGCCACTTGAAAGAGAAGTGCACAGAGGGAGAATTGATAGTAATATCTCTCTGGAAAAGAAAAGGAAAGGGGGAGATGAAGAGAGATGAGAAAATAAATGAAAAACTGGGATGATAAGATTAGAAAGTAGAAAGAAATGTTTGTAAACTGAAAAAGTGCCACCAATCCGACACTCTTGGTCGCTACAAATGACTACACACTGAAATGTTTTTTGTGCAATATTGAATCAAACTGTTTTAAACTTTTTCATCAGTTTAAATAAAACGATGCTTTGTTCAAAACTCTGGTTTACTGATTCATTTGTGCAATTATTGGTATGCATTACATTTTGTATGCATAATTCATTATGTTAACTTTTTACTTTACACATTAAATATTTTGGATCTAATTGGCTACAGTGACTTCTTGGTCAAACTAAGGTTCCTCAGATTAATAAAAACACCCATTTCGGAAAAAAATACATAAAAATCAAGATATATATAAAATAACGTCATAAGCCTGAGAATTACCTAAAAATAGGTAATTCGCCCAGCCCTGCTGCAGAATAATAACACAAGAGCATTACAACAGAGAAGATGAAGGATTCATCCCATCTTTTTCCAATAAAAGAAGAAATGAGACGCTGAATTGGGGAGGATGGAGGGGTGAGGGTACAACAAAAGAGATGAGACACACATACACACAGAAAGTGTTGTTTTTGAGAGATGAGGAAGAGATGTTATTAGGCTGACAGCAGTGTAATGAGAGCGACTCTAGAGCGGTCACAGAAAAAGCACAAGCGCTCGCTGATGGAGGACAAACACGGACCTGTTCACACCGACACTGTCACTTTCACCAGGAACCGTCTGGTTTGACATGAAGGATGGATCATGATGGCCAACTAGTCTGAGGCCGACTAGTTTACCTAGGTTTTCTCTTATAATAGATTTTTGAAAAGTTTGATTTAATGCATGTCAAGATTCATTCAATATTTCGTAGTGCTGCTGATTGTTTTTAAACTCAAGAATGTGTCTTATATCTGATAGAGTGAACCTACACTAAGCTAGTCAAACACTAGTTGATTTTTAATATTTAATTTTACAAATTCTTATTTGATATCCTCTGTCCTCCTCACACAGAAACATGTTTCTGTCTTTTCTGATAGTTCAGATAGTTATGGTATCGTAGTTATGATTAAATATCACTGGCTTACAGGAATAATTTCAGGAATAATGTGACCTTTAACCTTTCACCTTTCCCTGTGCAGTTTTTTCCCTTCATGTTTTCTCCTGTCTGTCATTCTTACTCATCAATATTGCCACTCACCCTCCATCTTCATCACAACATCCATCTTTCTCTCTCCCATAATCCCCTTCTCCTTCAACCCCCCCCCCACCTTTTTGTATCATTTCATTCCCTCTTCATCCATCCATTTCCTTTTTTAACTTCTTCTATTGTTTAATTTCCTTTCCTATTTTATGCCCCACTTGGTCGTCTCTCTCTATCCATCCATCTGTGTTTAAGATAATAATAACTAAAATAAGAGTTTCTTCTGCCATTATTTATCTCTTCTCCCGACCACTAGGATATATCAAAACCCCCTCAGAGCCTCAGAGCTACATTTGGGGAAAGAAGAGGTGGACTATGAGATGGAGAGAAAGAACGAGAGGGGGTCGGGCTCTACTGCTGTTAGATGGAGGTACGTAGATAGGTTGGGGGGGGGGGTGTAGGAAATCGGTCTGGCTAGCGGAACAGCTTTTCACCTATCGCTCTCTCTCTCTCTCTCTCTCTCTCTCTCTCTCTCCATACTGCTTTGTATTCTGTGGAGATGACAGAGGAAAGCTTTATTGCTCTGAGTCGGTATCGATCGGGGCCCAAGGCAGGGGGGAGCTCACAGACGCCCATTAGAGGCACTTTCTCAACGACCGCTCCCTGAGAGAACAACCCCACCCTACCCCTCCGCTTTCTCTTTCTTTGCCTCTGAAATTTCTATTGAAGGTTTCTATCCATGAACCATAACCATGAAGGTTTCTATCATTGAGGCTTGACTGAGAAAGAAGGAGAAAACGTGAGAGCAGACATAATCTGATAAAGAAAGAGCCAACAGAGACACCAAAGCAAAGAAAATGCATCAATATTTCAATAGCCTACAAATATATATGAAGCGCTACATTCCTCTTACTCTTCAAACCCACTATTATTCCATATCTTCTATACTTTAAATATAACAGGAAAATGTGTAGGATGAAATCATTGGAGATGTCTAAGTCCAGCACGATGTAGCTCTTCACACATGCACATTAAAAACACAAAGACGCACAACAGAGACTGTACTGTATACTGGTCCTGTGGATTGTGTGTAACACCAAAGAGACATCTCTATTGTGTCTGTGTGTTCAGATTCCACTGGGATGTCACACTCCGGAATGAGGCCTGTAATCTCCCTCTTCACATAATTCCTCATTTATAAATCAGAGTTTGGAAGGCAAGAATCTCACTTTACCATTCACCCATTCTTGCCCTTTCTCTCACGTTTCAACCAAACAAAATGTCATCACGAAGAAAACACTTTCTGGTGCCTCCCCGGCTATCCAAAACCACACATATACAATTAATATTAATACTCTATTACAGAATAAGCCTGAGCTGCAGAGACTAAACTTTGACTTTGGGGAGTTATAATATATATAATATTCATGATCAGAGCGACTGCTCAAGTTTGAGCCTTAGTGCTCATGTGGGAAATTCAGATTCAGATCTGGCCTGCAACATGTCCGGATCCCAGTCTCCTCAAGATTTACCTTAATCATCTCTACCCATAAAAACGATATAATATGAAAATATGTTTATTCGCCACAGCATGATCATAGTATCATTAGATATCTCATTTCTTCTAGTCACAGAGTATTGTAAGGTATGTTGTAACCTCCCAATAGAATCTGATTAGTTCTTCACCTGACAAACATTGAAAAGTCTGTCTCCATCATAACCACATGGGATTAGTTGAAGAGACTTTGACCAAGCACAATCATACACGATGTTTACACACGTGAGTCAATCGCTCCCACGCCAATCGATGGAAAGAGAGAGAGAGAGACAGAGAGAACAGGTTACCTCTGGTCATTAAGACAGGGGGGATTCCCAGACTTAGGGTGGTTAGGGGGTTCACTGATAGAGAAAGAGTAAGAGAGAGAGAGCATTCGGCAAAGAGAGAGAGTAGACAATTATCTGTATTGATTAAAGGGAGGCAGCACAGTGAAGAACAGAGCTCACTATGTTTCGATCAATAGAGAGAGAGAGAAAGAGAGAGGGGATTGTTTGGTGAAAGAGGGTCAATAGGGTGGGAACGAGATAGAGACAAAATCAAGGGTGGAAAGAAGAACAAGAGTAAGGTAGGTAATGCAATGACAGTGCGTGAAATCAAAAGATCTAAAATATGTATAACACTATGTATTGTTTAAAAAATCTAGATATTGAATTCAGAATTAAGTGTCCAGCAGGTTTCAAAAGTTTACATTTACCTATCAAGTACAGATGCTTTTTTGATTGGCATGGTGTTTAGCATGCCCTTATACACTAAACAAAAATATAGCACTACCCTAACACATTTTACAGCTACAAAATGAGCTTAAATTATTAATATTGGCCATAGGGAATAAAGTGGGAAGGCATTGCCACTGATGGCCACTCAAAAAACGAATGGATGTTTATTATGAACTTCTACTTTTACAGACTGCTCACGTGAGTTGAGTTTGAATATATGCTGGCCACTTTGTAGCCGAGACCACCTCTCTCCCTTGGAAACGCATGAAACACCACAACAAAAGCTTCAAAGAGGACTAACAACAAGTCAACTGTGTAGACACAAGCAGTGGAGACAGGGCGACGGCTTGCCCCTTCTCAAAATATTAATCCCCTTTCAGTCAAACTTGACCCCCAACACACACTCCCTTTTTCTGCTCCCATTAGGAGCTGAATGCATATCTACAGACTGAGCTGGCCGTTGCCTAGTAACCGTGACCCTCACCAGCTAACACCAGGAACAACACAACATTTATTACATCCTCTGACTCAATTGTTGCTTAGTAATGTAACATTGTCCAAAAAGCATGTATTAGTGCACTTCGGCTGGAGTTTTAAAACCAAAGTTTTTAACAACGAGAGCATTTCAGGTAGGACCATATAGAATTAAATGAACATGAACATATTTGGTAAATGCATTAGAAACATTGATGTTTAAAAATGAGCAATACAGACATCATGCACAAAAACAGTGCAATAATCAACAAAGCTACCTAATTATTATTTCATATCCATGCATATGCTGTTTTTGTTTTGCAATCTAAATAATGTGTGTGTGTGTGTGTATACACTAACCCTAACCCTCACAGGAAACTTTGTGCATTTTTACTTTCTCAAAAAAACTCATTCTGTATGATTTATAAGTGTTTTGAAAAATGGGGACATGGGTTATGTCCTCATAAGTCACCCTCTCCTTGCAATACCTGTGTCATACCCATGTCATCATACAGAGTTGAGTCCTGATATGTCACAAAAACAAGAGCACACACACACACACACACACACACACACACACACACACACACACACATGATAGTGTCCACACCGATAAAAGGCCTGTTTAATATGAATCAGACCTCAACGGTTTATGGCAAGGACAAAGAGTCTGTGTGCATTATAATGTACCAGAGTAAATACTTATTTACATGTATCAACCTCACACAAACACACAGTCAAATAATCATGTTGCAGTCTGGGTAAGGAATTTATAACTAGAGGCAGTACATACAACAACAGAAGTGTTTAAAGAGTCAAGAGCCTGAAATACAAACGCTTTGAAGAAAAAAAAAGGAAGAGAGTCCTGCAGAAAGATAAAAAAAAAACAATTCAGGTGTATAGTTATGAATGCATGACATCACAAGACCCCTCCCCCAGCCCTTGGGAGTGGGTGCCTTGGAAACGGTCGCTAAGGGAACAGACGACTAAGAAAGAAAGAGGGAGGGAGAGAGAGAGAATGTGAAAAAGATGGAAGAAATAAAAGAGAATAAGAAAGCATCCTGTGCTGTCGAGAGTGAGAGAAAGAGAGGAATAAAAGCAGATAATATAGTAACTCATGAACATGATTAGAAACATCACATAGGTCATATTAAATACAGTTTTCTAGCAAACTAAGGTAAGCAAATGAGATATTATGACATTCTGGATGCAAGGTTTTATTATGTTATTTAAGAGTGCAGCGGAGGCATGAGTCAAAGCTTGCAGAGCAGCCATGTGTGCCTGTTCACCTGTTCTACACATCAGTCTTACCACTTACTAATACAAAAGAATGAAAGAAATGAGCCGCGGGCCTTTGAATGTCTTTTATATTAATCCATAAAACTACACACTATCAAACTAATGTGAAAGCGGATTAATATCTCAGAAAAAATATTTCATTTGCCAGCCTTTAAAGAGGAAATTGTTCACTGCGATGTACACCGATCAAATGGCTTTAATGTAAATTTATGCTGATGTAAAAGTTCACATTTCCATTTATATTCCATATACTCCCACAGCCACATCCACACGGCCTGAGACAAGCATCTCCTGTTACATCATTCATGAGTATCCATAAATATCAGGCTACTTGAATACTGTATACATCACCATGAAACCATACTCTCCCTCCAAAGGAGAAAAATGAAGGGGTGGGGACTTGCCAGGCCAATAGATCTAGCAGACCCCAGTAACCATCTCACCTCCAGTCCAGAAAATAACCCACTGCCTTCACTTTTACTTCAAGTATTACTGGGTTCAGTACACATAAAGGGATTGATTCTGTCATCACTTACCCTCATATCATTTCAATCCTGGATGACTTTCTTTCATCTGGGGACCATAAAAGATTCTTTGATATTTTGTGATATTTTTTTTTATAGATTTTGAATTTTGGTCCCCATTGACTAACTCTTTTTGTCCTTTGAATGGAAGTCAATGCGAAAACGGAACTGTTTGGTTACCAAAATATCTTCTTCCACGAAGAAAGCAAGTCATAGAGATAAAAAAAAAAAGGGTGACAGAATTTTAATGAACTATACTATTGAGCTGGATGGACAATATTTGTGGCATAATTTTGATTGAAAAATAATATGAAATAAATCAGTAAGTTATAAAACTGGACAACAGAAAATATAAGCAAGTGATTTTTCACACTAAAATCATTTTGTCTCCAGGCTGTAAAGTGCTGTATTTTAATGTTACGGATAAGCCCCAAAATTTCCATTGAACATGCCACGCTGTAATCCAGATACCTAAGCTTTGTATAAACTGAAATGATTGATTGATTAATATTAAAAGTGCTGTTATTTGATCTTAACTTGTATTGAACCCCAAATATTCCTTTAAACTGAAATTAAAATGATTTAAATCAATTTAAGTATCGTCAAAACTTGAGGCTGAAGAAGAATCAGCCTGTTCCAGGCTCTTTAATAGAGGGTTTGTGACTTTTCCCCTTAACTTTCAGGGTGTTCCACATCGTACGAGCTGTTAAGGTTCGTTAAAACATACAAAAGTGCCAGATGCCGCTATCAGCTGCAACAGAGCTGGTTACAAAACATCCAACTAGTTCCAGGACCATCCAAATGTGAATTTACAGATGCTTATCCACACGAGCACAAGCGAATGTGGTGGGTGCATGAGATAGAGAATCCCTAACCAACATGTTCTCATTTATACTGATAGGGCTGTTGTATCTGACTCCAGGATACTATTGCAGCATTGTAAGTAATGGTAGACTACCCCCACCTTCTACCCGCTAGGCTGAGTCTTTAACCTTGACCTCTAATGCCTCTGCCTCCAGTAATGAAGTCAACCCCCCCCCCCCAGCTCCCCATTCCCTCTCACCCCCGTCTCTGCCCCCAGCTCTGCTGTCCTGCGCTCCTCTCATTCATAGTAAACACTATTGATTTTTCAGCACAGAGGGTAAAAAAAGCCATGAATTTTAATGCTGCTATCTGTCCCTCGCTCTAGCTCGCTCTCTTCCTCTGTCATCCTTTCCTCTCATGCGTTTTCTCTTCATCCCATCTTCTCCTCTTCGAGATGTGAGGGAGGGCAGGAGTTGAACTAAATGTGTGTTTGTTGGCTATAAACTTTGGGTATGTGTTCGTGTGTGTGCGTACGGAGCGCCAGCTAACGCCCTCGTCTCTTTCGCCCTCTGTGACTGAGACCGATTGATTTTGCTATAAGCAGTGTTGAGGCTATGACAGGCCAGCAGCAACAGACAGAGGAGCTCATCAATGTCCAATGAACACGGGAAAAAAATCTCCTTAAAAATCCCTCCATCATGCCACACCAGGACTGGAGGAGAGAGAGCAAGACATATGGAGGGACGGGGATAGAAGATAAGCCTTTATAAAGAAACCCTGTTAAAGATCCCACACCGCAACATCACAACAATACAGACAGAACAGACAAACGGGTCAAACTATATTTGTGAGGGACATGATTTTGGAATAGACATATAAGTAAGGGATAATGTAGGCAAAGGACAGAGATGACAGGGAGACTATTCAGCAATAAAATAAATAAAAATACTTTTAATAAAAAAATAAAAAATATATATGTAAATATTAAATATTTAATTGAGTTTAATTATTATTATTTTTTTTTTACAATATTACCTGCATAGTACCTTGCAGCTTGCACTAAGAAGAAAAAGAATAAGAAAAAAATCCACTACAATGCATGAAACAATCAGCCCAGCTACAAGATGAACAGAGAAACAATATTACAGTAGCATTAATATTTAAAGGGGGCTACACTTTATTTAAAGGTGTCCTTGTTACAGTGTAATTATGCATTTAAGTACTGAGATATATTAATGAACTATGTGTACTTACTATACGGTTAGGGTTAGGATTAGGGTTTAGTTTAGGGTTACTTACATGTAATTATGCATAATTCATTGTTATTATAATGTAACTACATATAACATGTAACAAGGGCACCTTAAAATAAAGTATTACCTTAAAGGTTTAGTTCACCCAAAAGTGAAAATTCTGATATTTCTTTCTTTCTTATGTGGAGCACAAAAGAAGATATTTTGAAGAATGTTGGTAACCAAACCAAATGACGCTGTTTTATAAGTGGTTGTTTCACATTTTACATATAGGCCTACTTACTAAAGTACAGTAACAGCAAATTAAGCACAATTATGCATAATTACATGCAATAACCCTAAACCAAACCCTAACCATATCCCTTTAAAAAGGGCATTGTAAAATAAAATGTTACCCCAAACCATTTTGGTTACCATTGACTTTCATTGTATAGAGAATACACAGTGAAAAATACACAGTGTTTAAAATATCTTCTGTTATGTTCCACAGAAGAAAGAAAGCTAAACAATTTTGGAACAACACGAGGGGGAGGAAATGGTGTCATAATTATAATTTTTGGTTGTACTATTCCTTCCCAATTGGTAAGTAAAGGTGATGATACCAGGGGAAACTTTCCCATTGGGTATGGTCACATTGAAGGCAACATTGCTCAAAAAGTTGCCCCGTGTATCATCACCTTAAGACACAAGCTTGCGACAATTGCGTTTGTATGAAACCAGACTGCGATGGCGTGAAAGTAGCAGTGGTTTCAGTTACCAGGTCTAATATACAGCATTGCCACAGGCAACGGTGAACATTACGAAATATCAGTCCGCTGAATGCCATATGCAACATCAGAATTGAACATTTCAGATAGCCGTAAAATAATTCCTCATAAAATCTGCAGTTCAACATATTTTTACGACCATAATCATTTCTCCAATGTTGCCTAAGGTCCCTCGTCACCTTGGATACATTCCCCAGAAAATGCAGTCATTCAGCCGTGATCCCTCCAGCATTCCTGGTTTAATGCCCATCTGCATCATCGGATGACGGACACCAACCGAGCACATATGCACTGATGGTAATAAACTCACAGTACAAATTGCTTTTAGGGAATACAATTATCTCATCAAAGCATGTATGAGTAAGGCTGTCAAATTAAAGACTAAATATTTTAGTATTTTCCTGCTCTGTTTTAATGCTACTGCAAGTGAATGGAAACAATTTGCTCTTATAGAAGTGATGAGAACATGCTGCCTAATGGATATAAACTTCGAGTAATCTGATGCAATAGGCATTTTATGTACTCAGGTGCAGAGTACAAATTGGCAAGCCGTGTATTGATCGAAAAATCCGGATTGAAGGAAACCCTGTTAACAGCAGCTTGTCCGGGGAGTCGGGCTCCATCCCTCCCCTCTCTCCGTCTTAATTTGATTGATGATCATACTTGTCACTCAAGGCAGCATGTGGCCAATTACAAGATTTGTATGGTGAGGTGGCTGGTGGTTTCGGCTTGTTTTGTCAAAATACTGAGTGGTTGTAAGTGCCGTTTTTGGGATAAAACTGCATTTATCTTACCTAATTTTGCTGCGGATAATACTGTTTTACAAGTGTTAAAGGAACCGTTCACCCAAATGAAACACCATCATTTACAACTGCATGACTTCTTTCCTCTGTGAAATATGAAAAGAAGATATCTGGAGAAATATTTTAGCTGGTGTTTTGTTTTCATGTCAGTGAATCAAGTCAAAGAACACCATAATGTTTTGGTCACCAACATTCTTCAGAATTTCTTCTTTGTCCTTCACAGAACAAAAGAACGTCATACAGGTTTGGAATGACACAAGGGAAACATTTCACTGATGTTTATTTACTCAAAAGCATCCAGTCAGGAATATTGCACACTGTATATTATTATTATTATAAATAAGTTTACTCCATAACAGTAGTAGTAATTGTATCATTAGATCATATCATTTAGATTAGAAACATCATCATACAATATGAATTAATTACCAATATAAATTGTTTTATAACTAATAAACTAATTGGCCATTTTAATCAAAATATGACACCAGACCACCTTCCGACCATGAAAAAAAAGGGGAAAAAAACCCTGAAAGACATTCACTAAGCCCTACATGTGAACGGGAGACCTTGATCGCTATAAATCTTAAATGAAATGGAGGAAGAGAACAGATTTAGGTCTTGAGCTTGTTCATGAGGAGTGAAGGACATAATCAAAGAGCAAGCTTTTATTACACACACACACACACACACAAAGAGCAAATGCTGAGAGGACAAATTACACTGATTCATCCATTTTTCACCTTATAGAGTCAAAGGAGGAGCCAAATTTAAAAAGTGGTATAATGCAGCGTCAATCCATCTATTCACTCCACTCTCTAAAATACATTTCTTTCATTACATCCATTTGTCAGTAAAGCCACTATGCACCTGCCATGTCAAATATCAATACATTCATTCATGTCTATTAATGCAAATCTTTTATTCTAGTCCCTATCCCTCCATCCATCTACACACACAGCAGTTTTTTGTGTCTGAGGTGAATATAACAATCTCTCTCTCTCTCCAACACATGTGCGCATACACACACACAATACAAATGTGTAGCCAGATAATCACACTAAATTAACACAGCAGTGTTGTGGGTCTGCGTGAGTGCTGCTGTACTGGCAGGGGGTGTATTGACCAGTTGCTGTCTCTCACAGATGTGTTGATTAGGGGCCTGTTTGAACACTTCGCCTATTTTTGTGCCATCATGTACCCACCAACATATCCGGAGTGTGTTTTTGTGTGAGAATAAGAGAAAAGGAGGCAGAAAGATAGATTATTAATGAATGAAACAATTTGCATTTCCTGAAAAAATAAATAAAGAAATAAATGGGGGGCAGCAAGGCAGCATGTTTTCAAGGCAGCAAAATAAAAATGTAAAAATATTAAGAGAGGTCGGCTCAGTTTAAGTGAAATGCTGCACCAGAGTGGCTTTGCTGCTGCATGCGTCTTGTTTTCAGCCGACTGCATACAAGAATCAACACAAACACTGTGCAGCGTCAGGCAGTGTTTCCCAACACTGTTCCTGAAGGCACAACGACACATTTTCAAGCTCTTGCACCTGATTTAACATGTCAGTTCATTAATAGAGACCTTTAAGACCAGAAATGGATGGGTCAAATAATGGAGACATTCAAAATGTGTTCTGTTGGTGTGCATCCAGGAACAAGGAAATACTGGTCTAAGTTGTAGTTCACCCAAAATGCATTTCTTCGTTCCACTTTCCTGTTTTCTATTGTTTTCTATGTAAACATGGGCTAGATGCTAGATGCCCATGTTCAACCATTGCTCTTAGGTTTCATGTCTTTTGCAGTGTCCCACGCATGACACAGCATTCTAAACGTGGTGTTCAAGTTAAAAGATGTTTAACTTCTATAAAATGTGTCTCTAGACCTTCTTTTATCATTTCAGAGCACTGCGTCTGACATTTTTAATGCAAAAACATGTTCTGTGTAAATGACCTTTAAATGTGGTTGTGAATAAATAATTATCTAAAAGACAGAACCAGTCAAAATTCCATATGCAAATGTGTTTAAGAAAGAAGACCACTCACAATCCAGATTTCAAACTTCAACATCTTCGCTGTCAGTTGCATTGTATGTCGTAGTCAATGAGTATGCTTATATGCACAAGAAAGTTTAATTTTGAAAATAAATTCATTATTAAATGCTGACATTAATTTAAAACTTAATTTTCGGATAAAAGAACACAATTAAGGTTTACATAATTATGGTTGGTATAAAACTGCATGTAAACTGACTGATCTAAATGTCTTAAAGATTACATTATTGTGCATGAAAGGTTGAGGGAAGGTTAATGATTTTGGTTGAAATATTTTTACCAGTTTTTGAATATTTGAAGAATATCACATATCAAGCACTTGTAAGTCTCTTTAAGCTTTAAATATGACAGAGAGTTCAGTCTAAAATCTCCTTATCAGTTTGCAGACCAGACTCAATAGTGTAAATATCTCTCTGGTTGTGTAAAAACACAATGTGTGTGTGTGTGTGTGTGTGTGTGTGTGTGAGTGTGTGCTTGTAATGTTCACTGGGAGGAAAGAACTCTGTGGAATATCTTACAGAGTGAAAAGCCGCATTTTCCAGCAGTGCTAATGAGGGGACGGGTGCCATTAGTGTGAATACACTACAGAAGGTAAACCCACACAGATGCAAACGCATTCCTGCTCTGCTGAAACTAACAGTACAATTAAAAGATGTGTGGGACTACTGTCACTAAACACACATCATGACGACATGGCATATCAATCAGAGCAAGAGAGGGTGCACGTGAGTGTGTGCGAGAGACAGTGAAAAGCAGTAGAACATTCTGTATTGAAATCTTCCTTATATCTATTGATTCCCCATTATTTTACAAACAAACACAATCTGGCATTTTGCTATTATCAATCATCTTAACACTATAGGACTTGCCATGATCTAAAAACACTTTCTCTCACATTCCCTCTAAAAATATATGGATTCTATTTCTGACACTGTCGCCTGTCATTACGACAATGAGACAATTATCTTTCAGTATTTTAAAAGTAATTGTATCCTAATTAAATAAATGTATAGTAGTACTTTCTCTCTGTTGATAAGCTACAAATCAGAAAGACGATATTTTCTTTAGTTCATATGTCATGCAAAGCAGAATGCTGCTTAATGTACACTCTTTTTTCTCTCAGTGGATATTCTCTCATCCTCCAGGACCTGCCTGTTTCTGTAACACACATGAAACTTTAATGGAGCCGTTAATGGCAATAATTCCCGAGACCACTTACAAGAATAGGTCTTGATTATCTCTATCTCTGTCCATGTCCATGTCTATATCCACTATCTAATGGGAATGGTGTGTAATAGCTGCATATATTAGTAATAGTTAAATAGGTTCCGCTCTCTCTAATGGTGATTGAGAGGCTATGCATATTTCTGCTAGCTGCAATGGTATTTGACATGCAGCATGAAGTGATGGGCAAATTTTGCTGAGGTTTAGCTGACTGTAGAGAACAACTTGCATAAACAAAAGATTGTCTAAGGCTTAGTCAAAAATATTTACATTTTCTGAAATTATTAATCAAATAGTTTTTTTCATATACCAATTCTATGTAAAATAATTGTCAATTATGTATAGCTAACCAACAAAGTTTACAGCCTTGTTTATCATTCATACTTAATGAGCTAGACGACTGCGTCCATACAAGCTGTGCCTAGAGCTCAAGATCACCTCTCCCGCTCAAACTCGGTTTTCAATACTCGTTCCCATTTTTCACTGTCATCTGCACCTACTTTCCTTTAGTGGTCCACAGCTTTTTCTTTTTTTCTACCATCTTTTTTATCTTCTTTTGACACTTGCTATATTTCAGCAAAAGGGGCATGAAACTCCTCCTCCTCTCCCTTAATCTCTGAGGGGAAGAGGCTCATTATCCTTCACCCTTTTCCATTCTGCATCATTCTTCAGTCCCAAAGCCCGTGAAAACCTGTAAGACTCTGAATTATGCAAATTATGGAGTGGTAAAAATCATACAGCTAGAAAACAAATCCCGCTAGGTAAGATAAGTTTCCAAAAAAGTCTGAATGAAAGTAAGGCACAACACTTTCCATTGCCACTTTACAACACTTTCTGAATGCATAAAAAAACATAATATAGGCGAAATTTTCCACATGCAGATAAATAACTTGTCTAATTTTTTATTTATTTTTTGGCTAAAATTTAGAAGAGAAACGGTATCTTATTTCAAATATTTTAACAAAAATCCCTTAATTAATGTGCTCATTACAAGAGCATAAATAATAACCATAAAACAATTATCAATATGATGTTTACACTCATTTTAAAATGAAATGTAAATTCTCCCCATATACAATCCATTTAAGCTTTATATAAAAAATACAAAATAAACACCATTATTTCTGTATATAATTACTAAACACTTTCATTGTGTTCTCAGACCGTCATATATCCAGTAAACAGATGTGCAGCTTGCTTATGCAGTTATGCCTCCTCAATTCAGACTACACCCATCTCCTCCTACTCCACCCCCGCCCTCCTTCTCCATACCGGCTTCCTTGTGTTTTCATCTTTATGTGGCCACCGAACAACCGCCAAGTTCCCACAATAAAAACTATTAAATAAACACTCGTCCGTTTGCCTTTCGCTGTCTCTTACTTGTTGCAAAAAGACGAGGTGAAAATCACATTATACACATGCATGAGATCATCTACTGATCACGCGAGCAACTATCTACCTGACCATCACACTACATCTGTGTTTGTGAGCCAAACACAAGATATTTAAACAGCATAAATGCTCGTTTCTGTTCTCTGCGGCTGCTCTGATTCTCTCCTCTCTCCCCTCTATCCGCCGGCCCCGGAATCGATCCTGCGGAGATCGATAAGTTGGCATGAATATTCCCAGCTCACCGCGAGTTTAGTTCGGGGGAGACGGAGGCAGAGGCAGAGGCGAGAGGAGGAGGCGGACGGGTGCGGAGCCCTGAAGAAACTGAGCTCAACGAGACGGGAATATATTTAGGAAACACCTTTACAAAACAAACCCGACCTGAGCTGCATTTAGAGGCGAGAACGCGCGGTGCTAGTTTTGCTGTAGACAAACTTGACTCGCGTCGGTTGGACCAAACTGAAATGTTGGAAAGGGCGGCAAGCGCGACACACACAGAAACGGCAAATGAGGATGTTTCATGCACATTATGGATACGAGGATTAGGCCAGCCACGGGATTCAGTGTTAGAAGAAAGAAAAAAAGAAAGAAAGAAAGAAAGAAAGGATGGTTGCTCTGGAAGAAAGCCTTACCGGAGTGAGAGCGCAGAGCCAGCGGGGACTTGAGGCGCCAGGCGTGGAGATCAGAGGCAGCTCTCGGCAAGACAAACGGCACCGGCAAAGGAACAAACATGATCCGTCTTCTTGTCTGGTTCTTATCAGATGTTCTTTTTGCTGTTGAATTTTCTTTGCAATTTTAGCAGTTGTGGCAAGATATGCTTTTGTCACTTTGGTTCCGTGATCCAGGCGTTTTTGACACACAACTGGTTATTCATAAAATTACGTTTACCCGTAGGTTTTACAGTTAATTAAAAAATAAATAAATACAACTTTTATTGTCGCCTGTAGTTTACTTTTGATCTACGTGCATAGATACGCAGACGCGCGCAGCCAGACTGTATTTTCCCAGCGCGCGCACACAGGCGGATAGACGGATTAAAACAAGACAAACGTGGGTTATTTTACTATAACTTAAACGTTTGTCTATTCGTTTTGGTATTCAGCTACAGTATTACAGCTACGGTATAAATGTTCGGTGTGCTTGCCGAACATATGTATCAGTCGCTCAAAGGCATATATTTACTCTGTTTGTAAATGCATATCTCGGTCCCGTGGTAAACTGAAGTGTTTCTGTCTTTGCCGGCACTGTCTGTATGTTCAGCTGGCCTGCTGCTTCTCCCCGTGCTCGCAGTATCTTTAACTTTGGTTATCTGCTTGTGAAATAAACTAATAGTTCCGCATTTGTTCTAATAAAGAAAAAAATGTCATACCCTGACTATATAACGTATAAACGACAGCGGATATTGTTATTACTTGGATATGGGGTGCATTTTTTGGTGAATTTATTTGGTCTAGCTCTTCTAGCTTTCGTCCTTGTTCTAGCAGCTACATGCTACACATTCATTTAGACAAAGTCATTAAACGTGGTTAAAACCGTTTGCTTGTTTTTGTTCATTTAAATTAAAAATCTATAGAAAAATAAGGCAACTCAACGTGCTCGCCGGATTCGCCCCTCCTCCCACGCTCCTTGTCACACTCCAGTAATTAAAACGCAATCAATCGATACATGACTAAACAAGGTAAACAGATAAATAAAGAACGAAAACATGGGGGAACGAGGTCGTTACTTCGCTGGTTTTTAGCTTCACTTGCCTATATTTCCGTCCATCCGCCTGCGTGTTTTTGGTCTGTCTGCCTGTTCCCATTATTTGGGAACCCCAATAGCTCTTTCGTGCACGCTCTCCTCCCATAAGCTCGCGCGCTCTGATTCCACGCTACCCGCAACATTGAAGCGCGAGCGGAGCGTTACAACTCTCACATCAGCATCACCCCCACCCCATCTCTCTCTCTCTCGCTCTCTCTCTCTCTCTCTCGCTCTCTCTCTCTCTCTCTCTCTCTCTCAAATCACAGTCAACTAGGAACATGTCTTTACAACAACACTAATGTAGATTATTCATCTAATGTAGATTATAATTGCATTAACAACACGAAACTTTAATAAAGCGAGCAAAACAGATTTTTTTTTTTAATTCTCATCAAAGGCAGCTCCTTCATGTTTACAACATTTTCAGATTTGCTGGTACTATTTTGTCATATGCACGTCTTTTTGAAAAAAAAAATCCCTCTTGCCATTTATTACACTGCATAGCCATTTGACATCTTTATTTCTAAAAATTCTGTCATAATCATGTACATTTCATTACAAACATTTATGCATTTCTTTGTCCTTTGTTTATTCATCACTTCATCCTGTTGACTTTAATTGTATGGGGAAAAAAAATATATTTTTTTATTTTCAATACATTCCTTTGTGCTCTACAGAAGAAAATAAATCATATTTGGGGCTATCATTTTAGTTAACTCATTAACTACATTCATGTGCTTAATCAACAAGTAACACAATAAACTGCAAATATTGGCCATCCTGTTTTTATCTTTTTTTCAGTCGTTATGCCTTGAGAGAATGCAAAAATTTTGTCTAATTCTAAAAAACGTTTCTTCGATTTATTTAATATTACCTAGATTTATGTAACTTTTATCCTTTTGTTTGGACTTTTTGTTTATTCCAAATGAGGTGTTCACGTGTCTCAGCAGTCTGATTAATGAAGGAATATGTGTAATGTTGGCTTAATCTTCTTATTACTTACATAACTGGACATCAACCAACTTTTTGATTAATATTAAAATATGCAAAAATGCATAGGAATGCACTGAGTACATGTTCTCAGACACCCCTGAATCTCTTAATAAGTCACACAGGCTGTTACGTTTTTGTTTGTCAATAAACATTGTTTACCAATATGATGTGCAGAACAACAGCAGAAACAAAACGGCTTGATCTCAATAGAGCCCGTGAGCTAGACATAGTTTCCCAAATGTGTTCGGGCTCCCAAAATAACATATTCAGGATGTATTCAAATCAAGCACCTGATCATTCTCATCAGCATTATACTCAAACACTGTTATATTTGTATTTGTCAGAAAACATTGTCGATCAATATGATGTGCAGAACAACAGCAGAAGTAGTCTGTGTGCTAGACAGCATTTCCCAGTTCTGTTCCTGGAGCAGCCCAACAGGACACAGTCAGGATGTCTCCCAAATCAAACACTATACCCATCAGCTGATCAGTACAATATTGAAAGATCTGAAATGGGAGTGTCAGCTGAGGGAGACATCCAAAATGTGTACAGTTGGGGGGCCCTCCAAGAACAGGGTTGGGAAACGCTGTGCTCGGAAATCTCATTGTGCCAGCAAAACCTCCCGGGGGCCTTAATCAGCGAGCGCTCGCTGCTCCTCTCTCCTACCGCCAATTCATCATGCCCTGTCAATTACAAAGCATGCTGCAGCACACTTACACACAAGATTATTGTCAATATAGATTTTTAAATAGAAAAATCTATACGCTAAACACTCCAATCGATAGGAGTAAATCGATTCCACTAGGCAGCAAAACCCTCTGTGAGCTCTGGCTCAGAAGTCTTGGATTGACCGAGTTGTAAACAGATGTTGCAAATACAAATAATTCACTTTGGATTCTACTTTAATTTTTCAGCCACAAATAATTATGTGAGTGTCATTTTATAAAAGTAATAAAAATAGTTTGATTTTTTTCTGTCGTTGTTGCTTATTTTGTGCAATAGAAGGATGTGTTTCATTGTCTCTGTCCATCTCTTGCATCTCACTATTGACAGATGACATCCACAGGTCAAGTGAGAGAGATGAAAAGAAGTGACCAGTTGTTCCTCGCATACCCCCTCGACGTGCTGAGGTAACGGGCCGCTCGGGCCCCTCCCTCCAGTACTCCTTTCAGACAAAAGCAATTATTTATTGTAGAATATAGTGTGGTTGTGCACATCTAAGAGAAGGAGAGAAGGACTGGAGGGAAAGAGAGAGCGCAAAATTGAGGGAGAGGAAAATAAGATGGTGTTGGAAGGATAGGGAGCTAACACCTACTTCTTAGCTGTGCTCTCCTCATCCGCACATTCTTAGCCATTATTCCTGTTTATGCTGACTTCCTGGAATAATACACTCTTAAAAATAAAGGTTCCATGAAGAAGCTTTAACATCCTAAAAGGGTCATTAGATTAAAAAAAGTTCTTCTAACTAAGAAAAAAGTCTCAAGATTTGTTCACTGTAAGTTTCTTTTGGGAACTCCAATAACAGTTCTTCTATTGCATTACTGTAAAAACTTCATTTTAGAGGTACAGTGAAAGTCAATGGGGTCCATAACAACCTTTACATATGGTCAAAAAGCACACTTTCCAAAAATCATTATGTGTTCCACATTTAAACAGGTTTTAAATGTTATGAAAAGTGAAAGATTTCCTTTTTTTGAGTAAATATCCCTCTAATATGATGCGCTTACAACTTCCCTTCCACATAAAAATCCAATTATCATCAAGGTCAAAATATCAAAAATTCATGAAGAGCAACTCTTCAGTCACTGACTAATGAAAGCAGCATATATCCTTGAAAATAGAGGTTCCAAAATGAGGTTTTTGCAGAAATGCCATAAAAATATAATATAAAAAATTTGGTTTTTCAAAGAACCTTTCAGTGAACATCTCTTAAAATAACCCTTTTCTTAGTGTGCAGAACATTTGAATTATGTAAAGAACCAAACCCTTTTGTGCAGCGAAAAGGTTCTATGGATGTCACAGTGCTGTGAAAACTGACAAAACGGTTGCCTGTCATTTTGCTTATTGCTTCAACTCGTATTAATTATTCAGATGAGATAACAAGAATCCTTAAAACACAGTTAGCCAATCGCCTGTCTGCCAGAGAGACGTGACAGCTTTAGAGATCTTCAAATGACTCCACATGAGCGTGGAATGAAACGCATGCATGATTAATGCCTTTGTGATTGTTATTGATGATTAAACTGTCGCGTCTTGACAACTGCAGAAATATTCCATGCTTATGTGCACAGGAAATAATAAATTCTCTTAGGCAATAACACACATTATCCAGACAGAGACATATAGCAGAGTGGAAAGTATGATTAATATAATGGAGGAAGAGAGCGGGCTGCGAGAATGTATGTAGAAGCGCAGAATAAGCAGTTTTATATGTGTGTGTGTGTGATCGCTGCTGTTAAACAATGATGAAATGCTGACAGATGAGCAAATCAGATTAGATTTTCTTTCATCAACAATATGGTAGTCTGATCAATAATATCTCACTGCTACATGAAGCGGCACAATGCATTTTTTTCATTCAGTTATACATACAGAGACATTCGAAGAGCTCAGCTGCTGCCTTGATGAAAAGATTTCATGTGACACATTTTGCCACAAATATAGAGTATTACATAATTATCTAATATAATTTCACATTTCTAGCACCTGTGCATTTATCTCTTGCACTTGTAAGCACACACACACACACACACACACACACAATTTTTGCTTTTATTTTAGAGCAGAAAATCAGATCCATCTAAAGCCTCTGTTCCTTCCTAACTGGTTGTCTCTTTTATTAGTTTTTATGAACTCCCTCTCCCCTTTTCTCCCTCTCTGTCTCTGTCAGTACTCTCAATAATCAATGCTGATATATTGCCAATATCCCAGCCAGTCCCCAGTGCCATCCCTCACTGCTCCTCCTTTATTGTGGGAGATTGGTCCAAAAATAATGATATTTATTAGATATATTTATTATCCTCAGCAGTGCTCATGTGCGAGCGTTTTACCTCAATACACTCCTCCGACGACCTGCGATTCTTAGTGTGGTTGCAATACAAGAAAAGTTACAGAGCATTTTGCAACAGCAACTTGAACACTGATCAGGACTGAGGCCCTAAATTTGATTTCCTCGTTTCTTTTTGTTTTTCAGCGGATATATAATTTAGGGGTGCTTTAGCTCCTGTGGCGTACAGAGAGATTTAAGAGAGCTACAGTCCTGAGGCAGCCCCCCACGAACCCCCACCCCCCAGACGTTAATCTACACCTCCCTTCTTCATCACTTCTACTATCGATTTCCTCTTTCTCTCTTCCTCCCTCTCCCTCTTTCTCTCTCTAGGACACAGCAGGTGCTGCTAACTCATTGGTCAGCAGAAGCAAATGGGAATCCGGCCACTATGGAGAACCAGCCATAGAACAAATACAAAAGAAGAGAAATAAATAAAAAATGAACTAACACATGGATCAGTGTAATATAAGAAGAACACAATATATATTTTTTAAATCAAAAAAAAAATCAAAAAAAAAAAAATATATATATATATATATATATATATATATATATATATGCGCCAAGGTAATCATGTAACCATTGTTGTGTAACCATCAAGTAAAAAAAAAAAACCTTTTAAAAAGTTACATCTTTATAAAAATGATAATTTCAGGAAACTTTTTACATATATATATATATATATATATATATATATACAGTATATTTTCAAAATGAAAAATAGTCTTTTATACATACAGAGCAGAGCTATTTTCAGACAGATTTTTTTCCCTGCATGTTGGTTGTACCATCTATATGACTTTGATTTGGTGGACAAATGCTTGTTAAGTACTAAAACATTATTTTGTAATAAAATATTATGCTAGAATTTCTTACACATTTGCATGTTCACAATTCTCTTAAATTGGTTAATGGTCACATGACATGCAGGTGAACAATGAACATATTTATTCGATTTTTCCCAGTTTTGTTATTTTAAAATGATTCATTTTATTTTTACATTTTTATAATTTCATCAAGTATTAGCTGTCCATTACAGTCACAAACCACAGTTTTGGAAACCTTGAAGTAAAATTTTAATGCTCTTGTTGTGAATGAAATACATTTTTGTATTTTTTCTGACAATTTTGGTCAGTAACAGGCTATAATTTGTTGACACAAATACATGAATAAGAGAACAGTCAAAGGCAACAAAAAAATGAGATTTCTGTTCAGGACGAATCAGTGGGGATTGTGGGGGCTGCAGAATGAATGATTTTGAGGAAGATATGGAAAACTCAAACAGGCCATATAGAGAGACTGCATGTTTGTCATTTAGAATTTGACAAAGAAAATCATATAAATCATAGAGTCATCATTCTCATTCCAAACTAGATGAAAATCCTCATAATGACACTTCTGAAGAGGACGACTCCACTGTGACTGAGCACATCACGGCAAATGGACAAGATCAGTTCTATTCTCCATGAATACACACTCTTTTAGAGGAGACGCAGGCCACACTCTCACATTTGGTCAGGAAAGGTCTCTCAGCCTTTTCATCAGTGGTGACCCTCAGCTGTGTCCAATCACTCAGAAAATAAAAGAGAAAAAGCAAGTTCTTTTTCTTTATATAGATATCCCATCACCTTCTTTCCATCCCACTGACTATTTTCTCGTTCCTTCTTTGGATTCATGTAAGCTGGCAGATGTTGATTATTCTATAAATTCTCTCTTTATCTATTTATCTGTCATCCCCTTTATTGACTCATCACTTCCATTTCAGTGCTGTTGCGTGTGGATAAACAGTCCATATGACGGAGCGAGGGAGGGAACGGTAGAGAGATTTAAGCCAGAGATCAATGGGAAGTTTCGAAATCAATGCACTAACAACCAGAAAATCAATGAGCTCTAATGAGGATGCCAGTTGCTTCCGTCAAAACTATTAAGAGGTGAAGAAATGTTTAACAGGAGTCATGAGAGGACTTATGGAGAGAGAGCATGAGTGAGAAAGCAAGAAAGTATGATTAGAAAGATCTGACTTAAATTACTAAAACAATCAGGTCTGGTTATAGTTTTATAGACATGATTGGTGCCACACAACAGTTTTCTAAATGATATTTAGTTGATTTATTTGCTGAATGGTTATGAGCTGTTTTATATAGACTGTGTCTGACTGAGCGAGGAGGATGGAAAGAAGGGGCTAATTTGGGGTCAATCAATCAATACCACCCACAGTCTCTCTCTTGTCTTGTTCATTGTTGAAGGCAATCAATAAAAAATCCCACAGCTTGTCAATTGCTGAACATACAACTAATCACATACTCACGCACACTGACAAAGCTGCAATTAACCTATTGATTGAGAAGATGTGCAAACATACGTCCAAACACACGTCCAAACAAACACTTGTGGGATTGATGTCAGTTAAGGCTAATTTCCTCATTGTCAACCATAGGTCCCTCTGCAACTTGGATGAGTGTTTGGATGAAGTATTCAAGCCTTTAATCGCACTTCACAGATGTTAAGGTTCTAACTGCGTTTCTAAAAATGGATAATAAAATTGAAAACAACAACAACACATAAAATTATACTTATTCTTGTGCTTATTAAAATAGTTACCACATTTGGAGATATTTGTAATGAAATCTGAGAGATTTCTGTCCCCCCATTGACAGTCTAGGCAACTACCACTTTGACGCTTCAATAAGTTCACAAAAAGATTTAAAAATTAATCTATATGAATTGAGCGGTTTAGTCCAGTAGTAGTTTTTTTTTTTAAATGGCTCGAAAATTTGGGGTTTAGAGCAACATGAGCTCTAGTAAATCATGAAAACAGAAATCATTTTTTGACAGAATTATGACTTTAAGACAAAAGAAGGTTTTGGCCATCCCAGTGGCTACAGTTAGCTCAATTATAAGGAATTCAAATCACCCAAAAACTGCCTAAAATAATCTTTGCAAAGAAGAGAGTTTGGAAAGTGCACAGAGTTCAATAGAATGGAGTAACATCGAAGAGCCCTGCACAACATGAATGGGAAGATGGCACAGAAGAGACAATTTCTCCAAAAGAACCACGTGAAAGTGTGGAATTAACCATTTGTGACATAGAAGGTGCTTTTGTGGCCAGACAAGGCAAAGTGCCACACAAACAAACAAAAAGAACAACATTTCTGTTGTAAACATAATAATAATAATAATTATTATTATAATAATTATAATCAGTAAAACTAAAAAATGGTGGGGTAGCATTATTCTGTTGGACTGGTTCTAGTTAAAGCTGATGGAAAAATTGCACTCAGTGCATTCAAAATTTCTTACAGCTTTGGCAAAACTCTTACAATCTATTACAACATGCAGAATCCTCCACTGAGATCTCGAATGTCACTTTCTGATTTCATTTCGCAAGCCGTGTTTGAAGAAAATGGGTTTCCCAGTGTGTTACTTCTACATGTTACAATCAGATTTAACAACACACCCAAATGAAGTAATGCAAGAAAAATGTTACAATACATTGTCTGCTGATTATAAGAAACAAACTTACACATAGACACACACACTAAAAATCACAAGATTCTGAATCTTCTATATGGCTTCAGGCACTTTACTGAAAAAAAGTTAGTGTGACTTCTCATCAAAACCACTCTTAACTCGCACAATGTTTACATGCACTCATTTTAAATTCAATCAGAATGAATCCAATCCATTTTCAGATTATGAATGTTCTGTTTACATGAACCTTAAACGTTGCAATCCGATTTATATATAGTCCAAACAAAACGTCAACTCAATAATGTCACCAGTGCCACCATGAGTATAAACATCATTTTAACATTTATTTTAGAAGATCTTTTTCATCAAATATTTTGTATATATTCAGTCTCATCCTCTGACCAGATGCTAACACATTAGCATAAAAACATACGGATATACTGTATACATAAACATATTTATCACAGCTCTGTGCATGGCGCAAAGTATTTTGGACTTTGAGAATAAAACAGTTGGATTTAAGCATTTACATGCTTTTTTTGTGTGTGTTGATTGGATTATTTAAGGTCTACACCACCCATACAATCTAAACTGAAGTCAGATCAAGCTCAGTTGTATTGATTGAAGTGTTGAGCCATCAAATCCAATTCCAGACAGATTATTTGGATGAATATAAATGTAGCTAACAAAGCTGATGATAACTGTAAATGGAGGATATATGGTGCCAGAGCATATGGTTTTTTTTACGCTCTCGCTTCTGTCCATTCTTCTACCTCTCTATTCTCAGAAGAATATGTTCTGTGGTTGGTTTTAATAAAATGGAATTTTAAATTTTCTAAACAACACAGCAAAGGGCCGCAAAGATGATTACAAGGGGCTTTCTCCATACAAACAAAGACCCACAATAAATAGGAAATGCAGCAAACCCTTGGAAATGCTTGTTTTAATGCAGTTTGTGTGTATTGGGGATAAGTATAACATACCAAATATAAATACACAAACAGTGCAAATTCCCCTCAGATCCCAAATGTTTAAGCAATTTAGGGATGGCCGGACAGTGAATAAATGAATCTGGACAAAGAAATCTCCCCCAGATTATGTGCTCTTGATCCTATACAGTGAAATGGGAGAAGTAAATGAAAAAGAGGCATTTGGGGCTGTGGGGAAGCATCTAGAGATCATTTTTCTCAAATAAGCGTCTGCATCCAGTCCCTTTCATCCCTCTCAGCTGAGAGCCTTGTTTTCAGAGCTCTCTCTCCCTTTCTTCATCCCTCAAACCCTTTCACATTGCACTTTTCTTATGTTTGTTTTCTTGGTCATTTTCTTCCTTGTAACAAATGAGTGACCCAGAATATTTGGACTTGTGCTAGGGGAAAAAAAAAGCAAGGAGAAAATACAGGATTTTCTCTTATACACCACCTCAAAAGTAACATTCAGCAGTTAGTATCAGAAGGAAGGTCTCAGGAAATATTTGATGTCTTATACAGACAACACAAAGCATTTCTGAAAAACAATGAAGTGTGTAGAGTATATTTTAGCCCATGCTATTTGAAACAGCAGAGAAAAATCAAATACATCTGGATCATCGGAGGCCAAGCCCCTGTCAGTGTGCATTAAAGAGCATTGTGCTTGTACTGGTATCTGTCAGTCAGTACAGGCCTTCATCTTTTCTCTCTGCTTTCTACTCTGTGATTGGCATAGTCATCTTGCAGAATAAACTACAGCTGATAAGTACATGAGAAACACCTGTATTTCCTTACAGTGTCTCTTCAGCTCCCTCTTTATTTCATAAATTATTGCATAAATTTGAAAATATGTATCATAACGTGTGTGCATCTTCATTTTTGTTTGTTAATTTATGTATTTTTGGATTTATTGGGTAATTTTAATTTGACCATTTGGATTTGATGTGTCTGTAATATATATATATATATATATATATATATATATATATATATATATATATATATATATATATATATATATTACAGACACATCAAATCCAAATGGTCAAATTATATATATATATATATATATATATATATATATATATATATATATATGTGTGTGTGTGTGTGTGTGTATGTGTGTGTGTGTGGGGGGGGGGGTGTGTGAATCTTCTGAATCATATAAAGAAAAAGTAGCATATCTTCTGAAGATGACTATCTCAGTCTTTTGAGATTTTAGATAATAATTATCATACCTTCAGGCTGTAGAAACATTGTAAAATATTACTAATATTTTCTATTTTAACATATTTTACAATGTAATTTATTCATTTGAGTCTTCAGTGTCACGTGATTTTTCAGATATCATTCTAATATGCTGTTTTACTGCTCAAAAACCTCTGTGTCTTCGTATTATTATTAAAAACAGTTGTGCTGTATAATGAAACATGTTTTAGTGGAAACTGTGATACATTTTCATTTTTACGATTCTTTGATGGACAAAACGTTCAAAAGAACAATGTAATCAATCACTTATCAATTAAATGCATCCTTACTGAATAAAATATTAATTTCTTTCCTTTAAAAAAAAAAGATTCACTCCAAACATTTGACACCAGTGTTTGTCTGAACAATACATTGTGAATATATTTTAATCTATTGCATGGCAGACAAAAGATTCAACATAATTTAATCTAAAATTGATCTGTTTGATTTTGTTTTAGATTTTCTTCCCTTATTATTGAAATGCAAATCAGAAGTATGCAAATTTACTACATAATATTCTTCTTTTGATTCCCATCACTTCGTTTTATGATTGTTTTTCAAATACCAAATCACAAATCAAATAAACCATGGTACTAGTTTAGTTAAAATTAAGATCTTTACTGATATGAATAAGTGAGAGAGAGTTTTGTTTGGTCTGTGCATAACCAAACCTCAATGCAAGTCAAAATATCCATACACCAACACAGAATAATAGAAAAAAGAAAGTAATTTCAAATACCAGATACCTAGAAGTAACAAAAAATCCTTTACACTTCAACTGAAACACATCGAGTTACAAAGAAAATTCACCCTAAATACCCCCATCAAAGTGAAAGTGCCCACTAAACACCCCATCTCGAGGTAAAAGCCAACTGATTAGCTACCAGCACAGAGCAGATAAAGGGAATGTCAGTCAAACCTGCTGTTCTCCTTCAGCGAGAAAACACACACATATACCTTTAGATCTGGCCCACGACGAGAGGTGGAATTAATTGTTTAAATGGGTTATGGGACTAGGGCATTCAGATTAAAAAACTGGATGAAGTGAGAAAACGATTTCATTTACATTTAAAAAAATTTTAAATGTACAGCTTATGCAAATATAAAACACTAAAATCTGGGAAATTTATGAGAGAAATTATGCATTAGCATGCTTAAATTAGCACATTTCAAAACAAAGCACATGTTGTGATACAGAAGACATGTTGTGAACACTGCAATGAGCTTGAACTGAGCACAAAGCGACAATCAGACATTTTCGTGAGCTTTTTCATGTCATCTTCCTCACCCTCAGGCTTGCTTGCGTCTTCCCTCTCACTCCTGTATCCTCCCCTGGTCATTGGCTAAGATAAGTAGCTAAACTAAATGGGCCGGACAGCCAGCTCTCTGCTGTCAGGCGCAGGTCACATATGAAACTGCACCCCCTTTCACACCCCTATCATCAGCCCCAGTGGCCCCCACCCCTGTTCCCTGCTGGGGCTTTAAGAGCAGCTATCCGCCCTGATTCTCCACTAACCCCCAGTACCTGAGGTGGTAAAACTGCAGGTGTTTAAACCTCAATCTTGGGTTTTAGTGGAAATGCATGTGAATGCCTGATATAGAAGAGTTCATAGCAGCTGGGGATACAAGAACACCACAGAGCTGGGGTGAGGATAAAGGTCAAAGGTTAACTTTTGTGTTTGTGTGTGTGTGTGCGTGTGTGTGTGTAGGTGTGACTGAAGGAAATGGAGAATACATTTGGAAATGAAAATGGGACAAAAAATGTCTGTATTTCATAACCACCTCTATGTTTACATTGTTAGCCTTTGCCTTTCTTTTCTGCTTTCTCTTTTTCCCCTTCAACTATCATTTTCTATATCCTTTTGAATCCTTCCCCCATCCTCGTATGACCCCAGGGTCATTCATAAGGGCAAGGCCGTTCGTCTGGGGCTGAATTTGAACTCTGACCCTCTCATCTCATCGGGTTCTAAACACACACGCACATTCATTTACGGCGCGTGTAACCCTCTGTGTATTATTGTGGTCATCTTGAATCTTTCAACAGTCATATAAACAGCAACAAAATAGAGCTGCAAACAAACCGGCCACACATTCAAACCATGAGCAAAAGTCACAATTGTAAAGGTTACAGCAACCAACACAATTTATTAGTTGCTGATATTGAGGTTTCGCCAGGTGGATTTTACAGCTGTGAATGTGGAAAGGTCAATGTCTGATTTATGTCATCTAAATGAAATAAATTAACTTTAAAATGAAATACTTTTCACAGAATCTCTAAAATGCCTTAATTTCGAGGAAAACAAATGTCACCAATTATTATTTTCTGAAAAATAAACACAAACTTATTCTGCCTTCTGTAAATTAATATCTGAAGAATTATTATTACAACATATATAAAAGATCATACTTAATGCTAAATAGCATTTAGCCAAATACATATACACACACACACACACACACACACACACACACACACTGAATATGAAGACAGCTCTTTGTATTAGCATCAGTATGGTCATACGCTTTTGATAACATCATATTTCTGAAATAAACTGCCTGCGGTTTTGTTCTTTTGTAAACGGAAAATTGGATGGGGCCAGAATGCTCCATCTCTGTCCGTTTTAATTGCACCAGTGGTCGTTTGGCCTTTGACCCACGGGATCGTGAATTATGCTGACAGCTGCTAATGAAAAAAACCCAAGATTGATACAGGACACTAAATATCTGCAGGGGCACTTAAAAAATATAGTAATAATAATAATAATAATAATAATAATAATAATAACGATATCGAAAGTAATAAAGTGTGCATTTTAAATAAGTGATAGGCTAACCAAGACGTGTGTTGTGACAGACCGAATGATACTGCCGATCCGTATATGAAGACCATAATTTCCTAAAATAACAATACTAAAAAAAAGCCTGACATACAATATTCCTGCTCTCACGAAGGAATGTGAGTGGGTTTAATTGTGATAGAACACAGTTAACAGCCATAATAATAATAATAATAATAATAATAATAATAATAATAATAATAAATGTTAGGTACTAATTTAGTGGTGTTTATTTTTTCTCCATGTAATGTATTAATAGCACACAAGAGCCATTAATCATATTAAGCTTTTATCGATTTGTTAGTTGATAGTTTTAGGTAAAATAAAACTTGAAATGTTACTGCCATAAACATAACAAAAATGTATTGTTATTATATTGATAATAACAATAAAATTCGTACTTTTTTTCGGTCTTTATTGAGTTTACCGCTGTTTTACCCGCTTTTTATTTTTATTGTGTGTGTGTGTGTGTGTGTGTTTGTGTTCTTCTCTGCTATTTTGATTATGACATGAATATAATGTCTATAATATCACTAATTTGCATGGTAAAAACATATTATTTTGCAAGAGTTACGATTGGTTCTGTTGAAATGAACGATGAGAGATTTATTCTTGTCTCAAACTGCATTGTTATTAAATAAAAGAACGTATTTGTATGTCATGAAGTTTAAACAATAACTAGCAACTTTTTCAAATTATATATTCTAAAGCTATTTCTATAGCCTACTGCATCTTTGGAAAAGATACACTTTTTTTTTTTTTTACCTAAAAATGAATTTATGTATTAATAACCGATGCATACAAAGCATTTCTTTGAAAAGACTGTTACTCATTTGCGTTTTATATTAAATAACTTGGGTAAAAATACTAAACTGTAAGGTTTATGATTGTTTGTTGCTCAGCGATTTACATATCAGTAAACCTATACTAGGATTTATTTAGTTATTTAAAATAAATCTGGTGGTTTCATAAAAAAAATAAACAAAAACAGCTACAACATGACAAAACGCGTGACAATAATCTTTTACTATCAATAGTCATAATTCAAACACGGTAATGCGAAGATAACATTTACATACTCAAATAGAAACCTGGCTATTTAAACAATAGTGAATCTACAGGCCACAATAATTTAAGAAATACACCTTTGAATATGCATAATCTCAATACAGACATAGCCAGAGAAACGTGTTCTACTTTAATAGACCAGTATTCAGATCAGATATTTTCATATGCATAATAGTGCATATTTGAGTGGATTATTTTCATGATTTGCATTATTTAATTAACCGTCATACAAAACGAGTAAATGCGTGGAAATATCACTTGTGTGAATTTCTTCAGATAAACGTAACATAACTTCGTGATACCGTCGTGGTCATAAAATGAGGCTATTTTGAATAACGTGTGAATTCTCTTTTGTGTTTATATTAATCTCTTTGTTAAAATCAAAATGCAGCGTTGATTTGTGCACTGTTTTAATATAAAAAAATATGCATCTTCAAAGCCTCATTAGAATTTTGCATGAGAAAATGATTTAAATAGTTCAAAACTTTTTAAACTAAAGATTACCCGTCCCTAATGGTTCTCTCAATTCTGCATCATGTTAAAACTCTCAAATATGGCCTCAATAATGAGTCCTGAAGATTTCTTCTTTGTATCTTCAGATAAAGCCTATACGGCACCCGTGAGGAGCTTGCTGTGTTGCTTTCTAGTTAATCTGAAGCCAGTAAAAGGAAGCAGAAACCATAAAATGTGAGAGCACATATATAGTCAGGCTCTTCAAATATTTGATGGACCATCTCCAAATATGTAAACTTATAAGATATCGTCTCCAGCACCTTTCTATTCATCGCTAAAACCTACACAAAAAGAAAGAAAGAAAGAAAGAAAGAAAGAAAGAAAGAAAGAAAGAAAGAAAGATAACGAAACGAAAAATAAGACAGAAAGAAAAATGTTCACTGTGAATAAAGTAACATGGAAACACGTTTGTGAGTTTGTTTACAGAGGAAGAAGGTATAATGAGATCTCCGGCTGTAACCTAAATGCGCTTCTCGCCATCTCCAACACGTGCAGGTTATTTCTTAACAGATCTGCTAGAATAAAATAGCCCCAATACAGCATTATAAGTGTGTACGGCTGACAGAATTGCAAACGTGTAGTTTAGCGTAATAAGCCACGGAGAAGGTGACCGAGCGGCCGCGCGCCTCGAGGAAGACGAGAAGCCCATGCAGAAATGTGTGAATTGACTTCTTTATTCAGTCCCTTTTCCTTCGCACTGGCGCTGGCAGTCCTTTTAAAGACAAAGTCTTGACATCTTAATTGATTTTCTCATAATTAACTCAGTCTTCTCATCGATTTCCCCCTCAGCAGAGATTCAGGCCGTGTGGCGGCGGACACTCGCGGTCATCGAGGCCGCGTGATGATGGTATTATTACAACGTCGTTATCAAAGGTAGGCCACCAAACAAATATCGACCATATTGATCACAAAGCTTCCCAAAGGAATAAACACCATGTCCAGATTCTCCACAAGTCAAGAGACAAGACAGCAGCTCGCAGCCGCGCACAACTGGCCTCCAAAAATAAAGAAAATGTTAATAACAATGCATTGAATTATGACAATAACAAAGCTATTTATTAAAGGGTTTTGATACACATTAACCTCGACTTTGTAAACGTTCGTCAAAAACGGCAAAATTAAGCCGTGCAATGTGGCATATGAGCATTAGCGTCTGGTGACACTCACATTATTATACAATTAAGGCAAAACAATTATAAAGCTAATGGCTTCATATATGGTCCACACTCGAAAAAAAAAACGCTTAACAGACGCGTTGCTTCATTCATGGCAGAATCAGCACGCGACATATCAGAACATCACCGGACACGTAGGCTACATGACCGTAGAACATAAGGGCATCAGGCATATTTCAAAGGGCGATCTCCGCCTTTCATATTAAATATTCCCGCAATGCCCTGCGCCAATTACAGCATGCAGAACAGCGCGTGCACACACGAGCACCGACACAGAGAGAGGGCTGTCCCATGAATTAATTTCTGTCTAATCAATAAAAAGAAAACCCCGGTCCGAGCAAGAAATCATTAGAGGCGATAACCTCTCTCCTGCTCGCTCCGTGCGGGACGGGTTTAAAAGAAAAAGCACAACTTTAGAGTGAACCGTTTTCATGGAATATAACTAACAGAAAACGGCAGAAAGTACAAACAAATATACAGTAGGGAGGAACAAATAGAGAGATAGCGATTGAAGGCTAGAAGAATGACGTCATGGTATGGAAAAGATACACATTTACACAAGAATACATTTATGAAGTAGTCCGTTTGTTTACACATTACCAGCGTTTACGTCGACGAACCCCGCAGTCTCCGTCACTCGCGCGAGCTGCTCGGACACAGCAAAACACTGGGGAGAGAGGCCAGATATTTTGGGGGGTGGTTTGTGGGGGTGGTGGGGGGATACAGAAAAGGTATCGGGTGAGGAGACTGAATTTGAAATTAGGGCCGAAAGGTGAGGGGGTCGGTCTGGTGGAGCGTGTGTGCTACGCGTTGATCGCCGGTGCTGAAAAAGGCGCAAAAGCACTTTAGTATTGAGGCGAATGAGAGAAAACAACCAAATATGTTTAGAATGTAGACTTTAATCTTAATTTCCCTTTATCCGTCTGATTACTTCAGTTAATGCTTTGCGTAGGTTTGACAAGGATAGATCAAACATACAAGCTGCCATCTACTGGTGAAATTACTAAACTGCACACAACTCGGTGAAGGCTCGGAGTAGGCCTCTCCACAATCATGTGCTCTTAGCAAAATTTGCATAAAAGTAGTTTACATTTACACCCTGTAATTATTATTATTCATGTCGCATTTACAGCTGTGTTTAATGCATTTTCAACGTCAATACACAGCTTCATTTTCAGCACCACGGACAGAGCCCTAACTAAATAACCCATGGACACTCCTAGGCCTAAATATAGGTGTTCATTGTGACTTAATGGACAAAGCAACAATAATAATACTGCTCTAATAACCACTCTCAGTTCAACAGAAAGGTGTTTGGTGTTGCTGTTGGGTTGTTAGAAGTTCTAACCTTCTGAGTCAGCAATTCTTTGAACACAGAGAGTGTAGATCAAGTCCAGCGAGCACTTTCTATTAAGAAAAAAGAAATATGAGCAGCTAAATGATCTACAAATAATAATAATTTTAAATCAGTTTGCTCAGCACTTAATTTCACGTGATCCTTTAATCCACATCTAAATAAATATCTGACACATTAATTATATTCTATACAGTATTCTGTACTATATGGTATAATTAACGAGTTAGTGATTATGGGTGCAGGTGCATAACGTTTATTAAACTAAGAACATGAATGAACTGGAAAAAATAGCAATGCTTACTAGAATCAACCAAAGAGATTTTGCCACAACATTCCCAGAAGGAATTAAAAAACTGAAATTAAATGTCTTTAAGCACACAGTATGAGAAAGAGACTATTTTCTTCTGACAGGACTTTAATAAGAATAATAGTTACGTAAATGTACATATAACAAAACAACATCAAGTAATATCTTTCTGAACAAAAACATGAAAACACAAAAGCGTTCAATGTTCCACTCTCAATTCACTTTTATCAGTGACATGTCAAGACTGTTCCAAACTGAATTACAACTAAATACTACTAAACCTTTATCTTCTTTGTCATAAGAGTAAAAATATAACAAAAGATTCAAAACATGCTTGCTTTAGAAGAACACAATAGTCCAGAAACATGACCAGAGGTTGGTCTGGTTGTGTGTCAAGACGTGTGTCAAATCAGTGGTCATCTAATTAACTAACATTTCTCTATCAACATTTTACAAAGGCATCTGAAAGCCTTGATAAACCTTAACCTTGTTTCTGAGACAATAACAGGAACTGATTTTTTGGGACACATGTAGTCTCACAGTGGTGCACACTGTAGAAAGTCTTGTTAAATGCAGAGTTACTCTCTGTTCCGACTTGTGACATTTCCTGATCCTCAATAAAGCTTCAAATTTGGCAGCTTCGATAGATTAGTTCCAGTCTGGTGCTGTATAAAGGATTTCCAAAGTCTTCTAAGTTGACTCTTATAAGCAGTACAGCAGAGCACTTTGGAGTAGTTAAGTTACGTAACATATTAACCGATCCAATGGTGGAAGTGTACATTTGGTCACCTGAAGCACTGTTACCAGCCCAAACTCTTAAGAATCAAGTTATCATCCAATCTTTCAAAACCTTTTCAAACAGGAGATTTGGGCACATCCATTTGAGTTACATATTTGTTGTGTATTCTCATCATTCAAATGTTTGGCCAAAGAGGTTATTTTACATTTCCCAAACAAAGCTAAATGCATAACTTGAATTAAGGGTTTCATTGTATGTCATCACATTTGGAAACAAACTCTATTCACATACCACCTGTGACAGAGTAATTAGTACAGATGCAGAACCTCCTTCTTTTGTTTTCTATGGGTGTGTTTGTCCATGTTTAAACTGGCCTGCAGTGGAGAGAGGGAGAGAGAGAGAGACAGCCCTATATTTGAACATAACCTCTGGACAGTCAATAATAATTTTTCCTTCAGATACAGTCAGTGTCCAACAAAACATCTGCCCAGTTTAATCTAGACTCTTCCACCAGGCTCTCCTTCCCATTGTCGCCAACACTCAATAGGCGATGAAATAAAAAGGCAAAAAATCTTCATCCATCGTAGCTGAAGGTCCCGAGTGAAACTGACATTTTTCAGGGCCTGTGAGGGAAACATGATACACATTACGTAATAGATAAAGGAACAAAATATACTTAAAAATCCAATGTTCGTGGGATGTAAACAGAGTTCCCTCTGGGGCCGCAAGGTGTTATTTAGGCTGCTAAAGCTAATGTAACTAATAACATAACTTACCTTTAGTTAAAGGTATTAATTAAAATAATTTTATTTTTAAGTTTTTGCAGAATGAAATTGTAATAATATTACATAATATTGATCATATTTATGGACCTACCCGTTCACATTAAAACTGATTTGAAATTATATGTACTGTGAAAAGGGCTATCCAAATAAACATATATATATATATATATATATATATATATATATATATATATATATTTATATATATATATATATATATATATATATATATATATATATATATATATATATAGGCTTTAGTACAATAACAGTATAAAAAGTTAATTATTTAACTTTGAAAACATTTTCTTTTTCAATAAGGTTCTCAGCAGTGTTGTTTTTTTAAAAACTATAACTTTTCTTTTGATTAATTCACAAAGTTGAATTAAAATATAAATATCTAAAAAAAATTCTTGGCAACTGAAAAATTAAGCTGAAGTAAAAAAATAAAATAATAAAAAAAACACACACACATATATATATATATATATATATATATATATGCAAACTGAAATGAATAAAAGCTAATTCAAAATATTAACTAACATTATAACAGATAAACTTAAAATAAATAACGCTTTCTCACATGGTAACATTTTCTAACGCCCCCTGGTGGTTACATGCTAATATAGAGACAAGATAGGAAGTATATATAAAATTACCCCCCCCACCCCCCCCCCCCTTAAAATTTTTTTACAAGTCATCCCCTAATGTATGATCATTATCAGACCACGTGCACAAATAAAACATAAATAAATAAATACACACAAATTCAAATGCATAGGGTACTTACAAACTTTGTGTTCCCCAGTTTGTCCCATTATGTGTCTGGCTTCTGAGCAAGAGTTTTCTGCCCTCTTCGTAGTCATCCTGATCCACACTAACAAGCAGCCGGACCCCCTCCTGTCCCGCTGCCCTTTTCAAAGAGTCTGTGATGAAGACTCCTTTCAGTGCCTCAAGCAGTGCCCCGCTCAGATAGTCTCCCCAGAAGGCATCCAGGTTGGCAAGTTCTGAGAACTTGATATCACAAACAATAGAGCCCAGATCCCGGGTACGGAGCAGTGCGCTCGCTCGGCTGAACAGTTCAAACTGTCTCTCCAACGGCTGCTGCTTGTCTGATGAAACTCCTCCACGAAGGGCCGACTCGTGCTCCGAATACTCCGCACGCACACGTAGCCGGACATCTGCGAGCGCAAGAGTGTTGGAGACAGAAAGAGAGGAAGGAGGGATGAAGGAGGAAGGGTGACATGCAAAGAGGCAAAGAAAATCATGAGGGGATGGATTTGTGAAGATTCAGTGAAGGGTTTTTTGCAGCAAGGATGAAGAGAAACAAGAAAAGCAGTGGCAGGAAGAAAGGGGAAGAACACGAGAGATGAAACAGATCAGCGGGGGTCAAAAGGAGGGCAAAAAGTACAATGAAAATTAGACTTGACATTCAGTTTATGTTTAAATCAAAAAATTGGTTGAGAAATAACTAAGAATAGCACTGATTCATTTACATTAGCTTTAAATAAGTTCCTGCCCTGTTTAAATTTTGATTGGTCTGTTAAGTACAAAGCATATTAAACCAGAAGACACACAAGTCAAACTTCTTCTGATACGGCTTTAGCTCTATGGTCTACAGATCTACTGGATAACTGAGGTCAACATCCTCAAAATTGTTTAAGGTTGAGATTTTGGAGTTGATTTTTTACTTGTAGTCAGTGAGGCTACGAGTGAAACAAGTAGGCGGATTCAGGTTTTGCACTTAAGATTGGATAAATTCATCATGAGGTGGCTTTCAAATTATTTGCAGGCACACAGGGACTTGGAAACACACTGGTCAAGTCCAACATGTTTACTGAACATTGCACTTGTATCACAAAGACGAGGGAGATTTTAAAGCACATTATCTGTGGCCGTTCGGAAAGTTCAGGTGGACTGAAAGCACCTCAAGCAAAATCCAGAGATGGGCTCACATTTGAGTTTCAGGAGACAGATCTGCTCATATTTATGGTTTGATATGTGGATCCAAATTTGTAGGTGTCGTTATTAACAGGCAGATTTATGCAGGTTGGCTTTACCAAACAGTGGAGGCAGAACTGATGTCATGCAACAGCACAGACAACAGAGACGGCAAAATACGATTGGAGTATACATACTGAACCAGAGCTTCGCAGTGATGTCATTTCCTTTCATGTCATTAGCTCAGAGGTCAGAGGAGGAAGTGGAAGTGGACCCATCAATCTTCAGAACATTGCTGCAACACAAATCCAACCTTTCTACAGCCAAAGCTCCAACACAAACTCCACCTTTTTGCATGTTGGGACTTTGACAAAGCAACAGTGCACATGAAAAACTAGCCATTGATATAGAGAATAAGCGACAGAGTGACACTTTTTATTCATTATTGAGAGTAAATAGAACATTGTTTAAATGCTTGAATATACTGCATTTATAGATTGCTTGTGAACTGCAGCACTTTAGGAATGATCATTTTGTCTTAGTGTTATTCATAAAGTGACTAGGGCTGTAAACTTTCCCTTCATTATATAATCAGTATAGGACTTTGCTAGTAATTATAATGGCATATAATAATATATACAGTAGATTTTTTTTATTAAAAAATAATACTTTTATCCGGGAATGAATTATTAAATTGATCAAAAGTGACACACACTTTACGTTGTTTCAAATATTGAGCAGCCGTTTTCAACACTGATTATAAGAAATGTTTCCTGATCACCAAATTAGCATATTAGATAAAGGATCATGGGACTGGAGTAATGGCTACTGAAAATTCAGCTTTGCCATCACAGGAATACATTACATTTTAAAATACATTAAAGGGGTCATATGATTTTGCCTTAAAGAATATTATTTGGTGTAATTAAATGATATTATGCGGTTTAAGGTTTATAAAAAAAACATTATTTTCCACATACTGTACATTATTGTTTCTCCTCTATGCCCCGCTTTCTAAACCGTGTCGATTTTTACAAAGCTCATCGATCTGTAAAGTGAGGTGTGCTCTGATTGGCCAGCTATCCACTGCATTGTGATTGGCCCAATACCTAAAGCGTGATGGAAATGTTACGCCCCTTAACATATTGTGATGCCCCATCTGGCCAGAGTGACGGTACATTACTATAAATCCAATTTTAAACGTGATATAAACATGATTTCTACTCATGTCCTCTTTTGGAAGGCCAAACAAAGTAGTTTTGCTTTCTCAACGAAACGAAATGAGTGAGTGAAGGTCTTGAGTGAGCCGAGGCCAGAGGCCTAGAGTGAGCAAAGGCCGGCTTGAGTGAGCAGAGGAGGGCGGGCTTGAGAACAGCGCGGCCGGCGGATTCGTCCACGGTGAAAGCCGATCCGGCAATCCACAGTGCAAAGTTGATGTAATTCCTCAGCGACCAGCACGTATCAGCTTCAGGCATGATGAATTGGATATCATCCTCTTTTGGAAGGCCAAACAAAGTAGTTTCGCTTTCAAAACGAAACACACAGCGTCTATACAACATGGTGGTGGCGGCAAAAACAATATTACAACGAGAATAAAAGGTTTGCCTTCTTTCTTTGCATTAACATTTGGGCGGCGTTATGCAAATCTTCACAAATAGTGACAAAGACGTGGGGGGGAAAATAGAACGAGCCGTTTTAGGAGGGGGTGGACGGGTCTTAACTTTTATAAAGAATATCTCTGTGGATTTGAGGCTTTGGTCTTTGCAACTTTACAGATCTTCTTTATGCACCAAAAGCTTGTAACACTCCAAAGAGAGAGGATGAATTTTAATCGCATCATATGACCCCTTTAAATTAGAAAAACAGTTGTTTTAAATTGTAATGTCACAATATTACCATTTAGCCTTGGTGCACATAAGAGACTTTCTTCAAAAACATAAAAAAAAGGTTTTAAATCAACCCCAAATTTTTGAACAGTACTGCAATATATATATATTTTTTTTTTGTGATCGAAAGTACATTGCTACTAATTCTTTAGCAATGTAATGCTTTCTTTTACCATACCAAAAATCTTCTTGAATCATAATTTGTGTAATGTAACTTTTGATTATTCAATTTAAAAACAACTATTCACACAATGGTCTTTACTAAAATATACTGTTCAAAGATTTGCCATTTCAAATGCAGACCAAAATGTAACACTTGACAACAAAACCAGCCAAAGCAAGGCTTTCAATGTAGACTGATAGTGTAACTATAACCAGATAATTTTGGTCTTCCCAACAATGTTCTCAAATATAATCTGTAATGCAGGTTGGAAAGCAGACTCAAACACAAAACTTCTTTAACGTTCTTTTAAACACAGCACACATTTACAGAGCACTTTAGATCCATTAAATAAACATATCAGAGCTCCTCACATAAACTAATACAGGACATTGGTTTTTCTCAGCTTCCAGTTTCAGTACACAGAAGGTAGCCATAATAAGTGGTACAGTGGAGGTTTTTCTGTCAGTATATTTAATGCCCCCCTTCTTAGCATTACTTTTTTGTGTGCATTTTGAGCATCCCAAAGCATAAAAAAAACATGTATTCACAAATATTCAGATATTTTGTTAAAAATGTTGCAAATTTCTTCTTACAAACAAACAATAATTATTTTCCTAAAAATCAAATAATAATGCTGTGCATCATTTAATGGGGTGTTGCTCCATGCGAAGAGCTTCCACACTTATTTTGATCCCTCTTTCCTGCTGAACAACAAACCAAGATGGAGGGAGAGAAATGAGGACAAAAGGCTGACTGACTGCACACAAAGGGCAGGGTCAATCTTTTTTTTTTTATTCTCTCCTTCTCTTAGTAAGTGAGGATGGCAAACTTGTTTTTTTTCCTGACACTTGAGTCAGTATGTTTTTCAACTGTGGACATAGAAAAAGGAGAGGAAGAGAGAGAGAGAGAAACAAGCAGTTTTGGATAAATGTTGTTGCAACAGCTTTGCTACTGTATGTCTTATTTTTTGGTCAAGCAGGCAAAGTTCATATGCATAATCTCTTGTCTTTGGGTAAAAGCTACATTTTCTAATTCATTACTGCAGAGGTCTACTTGGCCTACTTCAAGTCTACAAAAATCAAAACACTGGCAGAATTTAATTTAATAAATTAAAGTATCTTATAAATTTAAACCAAATGTTCCAGTGCTGAAAACTTAAATACAAAACACTGGCATGGGTCTAAACAAGAACTGTTGGGTCACTTTCCTCAGAACTGCTCTAGCATAGGTTCACAGAGTATGTTTTTTCAAGGACAGGTCATTGCAAAACTGAGTTTTGGGGCTGAGTTTGGTCAACGACTGTAGAATGGTTTGTTTTTTCAACATAGATTGCGCTGATAATAGAGTCATGTAATGTAATGTTGTATTAGAGGCAAATTAACAGGACACACCCAATGGACTCCCAGAAATGTCCAAGGAATTTTTCATGAATTCTTTGAGTCAGTTCTGTGAAACACTGAGGCCAACAACCCTTCCAAAGAGGACTTTGTTCATATTTTTTCCCAAATGAAGTTAATAGATTAGCACATGTAACTGGGGAAGTGGACAGCAACAACTGAAAACTGACATTTGAACAGAGTATTAGATTCGCCCCTCTTCCTATGCGAGTTAGGAAGGGGGTTCTTTACCTTAGGACATGGACCAGGCGCGTGAGTTAAAGCACACACAAGTCTTGACTGTGTGATCAGACAGAGCGAACAGCACACGCTTGTTTTTGTTGTGAGCTCTGTCTCTTTCACTCTATCCATTCTCCTGCTTTTTCTACTCAATCTTGAGTCAACCTGCCAAGATCAAATGTGGAGTCAACACAGCAAACAGCATGTTCAGCTAGTTCAGGTGTAAAACAAAGTTAAAAATGCATAGGTCAATCATGGTACAGCAGGACTGTAATGCTGCAAGTTGTGTGACAGAATCTGAATAACAAACATCTCCAGGGTGGATCTTGTAGTCAATAGAAAAGCAGTCAAATTTACCATACAAGATTGAAGATTGATCTATGAATGTTTTATAGGTCAAAAAAAGCTTACAATGCAGTGCAAGCTAAAGTTTAATGGACAGGTGAAGTAAGATAGGGCAAAAAGGATTATCATCTCTCACTTATCAAAAGGTCAGTGCAGAAAGTAGATTAGCTTTGGCTGCATCAAAGCACAGTTACAGAAGAGATTGGAGCAATGCTTTAAATAAGCAGTGGAGTGACAACAGTCAGTGTTTTACTGGACATGAGACACCAGGACATACAAGCTCATAAAGCTCAGTCTCAGTGGCTCAATGTTCAATAATCTCTTCACAGATATTTCATTCAGACACACCACAGGAGTTAATCACACTGAAAACTGCTTATCCGAAAAGGAAAATGAAAAGGAAGAGAAACAGGGATATTTGAAGCTGATGAAAAATGTGACCGGGATAAAAACAAAGAATGTGAGTGTACTTTTCTCTCTAAAAATCGAACCGTGAAGGAAGCAGGGGAATTGAAGCAAGTCTAAAGCACGACTCAAACATAAATGATGATCACACAACTACAAAGAGGTCTTTTATATCTTTATGCTAAAATAACAGACTAGGACTGTTAAAATAATCGATTAAATGATCTTCTGAATTCCATCTTATCACATTGATTTCCCTGGTTTTCATTTATGTTTTTATAAGTGTGAGGTTTAGTGTACGGCTCATCAAACAAATTTTTTGAAGGAATCCACACATTATAAGAACACATTTGAACGGTGAAAATCATATTTATCGATTTATAAATATAGATCATAATTTTAGGCACACCAAAAGATACACTGTGAACCCGAAGATAAAAAGGGTTGAAAAAGTAAGCAAGACCATGCAGTTTAAATTATTAAAAGAGATGTATTTGCACGATACATAGGGGAAAAAAATGACCTATTATAGTGATAAAACTAATAAATTACTGCAAAATCACAATGGACACAAGTATCTGTACTTAACGTTGTTATGAGACATTCAGCTCCCATAAAAGTGTAATACAGGAAAACCTGGACAGTTTTTAATGCTATACTGCAAATTGAAGATAAAATTAAGATAGGATAAACTGCAACCCCTGATGTTTTGAGATCTGAATGTCCCAGAAAAAAACAGTCCTTGCAGAAAACAAATGTCTCACACAATCACTTCTTTCTTGACAAATATTTTTTTTGCACATTTTGAGAAAACAAGTTTTATCGTGGTTTTTCCTTACCTACTGTGCCATTATTGCCACTCAGTGTGTCTCATGTGCTCTGTTCTGAAGAGATTTTAGCAATGCCCTGATGGCAGGACAGCTCCCATCTAGCAAAAGCACAAAGAGGCTTCGGTGTGAGCAGCCTTTGGCTCCAGTCAGAATAAAACTCAAAGTGATAATAGTGCAGAGTGCAGGGAATTCACAAAGGGATGAATGATGACGTACGTTTAAAGGTGCAATAGGGGATTGTCTTCAGAAACATTTTTTGTTATGCTGGTTGAAAGTCTCTTCACATCCCAATAGCAATCATTAAGTTAAGTGGTCTAAATGTATTTAACTGTATTTATGTATTCTTTAGAAGGCGTAGGACAAAGAAATGTTCGATCCGAGCGTTTAACTTGGCTTGCCTGTCAACATACATATTTGCATACCTATGCACACCCGGTTCGCGCAGACAGGATACATCATCAGCACGTTCACCCATGGCAGGCAAACATCCTTTCTTGGATTGTAGAACTTTTACTAGATGTAATATAAAGTTTTCTCACAGGTGAATGACACATGATGTAGATCAGCGGTTCACAATTCCAGTCCTAGCGCATCCCCGCCCAACAACAAATCACGGCAGAACATCTGGTGATGTCCACTTCGCAGGGCACTTAAAGTCGAATAGTACAAACGTCGCACGATAAGAGATGCATATGAAATGTGCAGAGCTGGGGATGTAGCCTATTGTAGTAATGTTGTCTCTGGTATTCTGTTCTGTGAGCATATATGGATTCAGGGGGCGTGGCTTTGGACGGCGATTGCAAGAAGGGTGGGTTCATTCACTTTCAGTGCTATCAGGCTAAAGTTAGCATTTTCCAAGATCTCCTACTGCACCTTTAACATGGACCTCTTTTGTAACAGTTTCACTTTCATTCTGACAGCATTAGAGATTCAGGGACTAATGAATGGGTGATTGGTTACTTATAATCTTATCAAGATATGGAGCACTAAGGTACACTCAGCTGGGGAGCATTTTATAGATCAAATCAAACAAAAGGGGAGAAAAAAAGGAAAGTCAAAGAGATTCGTATCAGACTAATAAGAGAGACTAAACAACAGAAGAAGTGTAACAACGACAACAGAAAGTGACCTTACCGCAGGTCACTTTGTTGGTTGTTGGTTGAAGCTGGATTTGGGGCTTGCCCCTAGATTTTCTGCCCCAGTGGTTACCTCTACCTCGCTTCCGTCGTACAGGTGTGGTTGTTGTCATGGAAGAGCCAGTCCCTAACATAGCGAAAATAAATTAATAATACACAATAATACACAACAACTAGAGCTGAGAAATTATTACATTAAACATTAATATTACATTAACATAAAAAATTTATTCATTATGATTTTACAAAAATATTAAGCAATGAGGTGAAATATTTTAATACAGCATGGTAAAATTCAATTTATTTCTGTTAATCATCAGTTGAAACAAATGTCAGTGAATTTATTCAAAACTCAATTCAACAATTTGTTTCATTACTAAAATAAAAGTCTCCACATGATATTTTTCATATATTCAAATGTTTTATTGAAATTATACAGCAGTACCATGATTGTTACATTGATTGGTGCAAAAACGAAACTGATTTAAAATATCCTTTACTCTATCCTTTACTGTAGCACAATAATAATACTATTTACTTATAGCGACCAATGATTCAGACGTTCTGTACATTAACAGAAAACCACTCACATCCACATTGCAAAATAAGGTGAATATTATATATTTACAGAAAGAGTGGAAAAATATCGAGAAAAACAAAAGCATAAAAGAAAAAAACCTCTAATAAATGAATGTGTGAAATCTCTTCTCACCTGCTCTCCACTGGTGGTCTTGTGTGTTTTCCAAGGATGGTATATCTGTGTTTGAACTGAACTGCATGTCCGCTCTGGTATCCACCGCTTGGTATTCTATCTTTTCTCGCTCTGGAGATACTAACAAGAACAGGTGACACATCAGTATCTGACATTACTGATTGAAAAACACAGAGGAATATTTTGGGAAAAAGCATCATGTCTTTCCGTCTAAAGTTATTTTACAGCTGATGCTCACCTTTTCTTCTCTTCTTTTGTGAGACAAAAGGCAGGACATCATGTCGTGTCAGAATTCGCAGCAACTGCAATAGAGGTTTGAGGTTTCCTTCGCTCAAGTATCCTCGCCTCTCCAGCTCCAACAGGAGTTCAACGCCACTCTTGGGTCTGTGGCGACCAGCGATGGGGCAAGGCTCATTCTGCGGCTGTATTCTTCGCCATGTTTTGAGAAGCCGAGGACATGGAGAATTTCCCAGTGAAGACCCATCAGGCCCTGGAGGGGACTCATCAGTCCATCCCTCTGGATCCAGGGGATGTTTTCCAGGATAGGCTTCATCGAGGAGAAAAGACAAAACTTCGACATCAGTCTCTGTGAGTTGGGAGCCCACGATTTCAAAGATCTCATGGAGGGACAGCATCTCATAGTAGCTGAGGCACTCTGTCTCGTCCCAGTAGAGGGAATATCTCGTGCATTTCGCTGAAGCCATGGTCCCTTCAAATGTCCAAATGTGTCTGGTAAAGAAGAACATGAATACACATCAAAAGTTTGTTTGATTACTGGTTAAGATAGATAGATAGATAGATAGATAGATAGATAGATAGATAGATAGATAGATAGATAGATAGATAACACATACCAACATGGCTGTTAAAATACAAAGTAACAGTTACACAAAGCAGAGCGATAACGTTACGGTCTCTTGTCTACATGTTAGCCAACGAGCTAACTTTTAGGATCGACTGTAGGTTAAATATAGTTCTAGAAATCATTCAAATCCATCTTTTGTGTCTACAATTGGTACAGAAACAACATAGAAAGATATTTACATTGTCGTAATGGAGACAGCGCTGTTATTTTGCTCCGAAAAGCGTTTCTGTGGTGACCCGCCCTCAGTCTGTCTGTCCTGCTGTCAGACGCTCCGTCGCGCGGTGTCACGTGTTCTCTTTATATAACGTCACGTTTGAACTGAGGGAACAGACAAAAAAACAACAACAACGACGTGAATTACTGTTTAACTGTAAAACACCGTTGAATTATATGAACGAACTATATGGTTGAGGGTTGAGACTACGTTCAAATGTTCGTGTTTGCTACCATTCCTGCAGCGGACTTCCGCCTCTAATACTAATCTAGATTTTTCGCTGAGCTGCCCTGACATCACACTGCACCAAAACAACTCGATGTAAAACACACACACACACACACACACACACAAAGATAGGAAAGGATTGGAAAGAAACATGTTACAGACTACACACAGCACAGTAGTCCACTTGTTATCAACGTATTTGTATATTGGCGCACGGACAAGGAATCCTTTAAAACAACAATGAAGGCTTGATTCGATTAGAAATGTTGATATATAAGTAAAAGCATGCATATTTCACGTCAGTAACTGAGGTTCAACGAGCATCTTACCTGTACCAAAATGTTTCTCTGGACTGTGTTTAGACTGTGTTTTCACACTGTAACCCTTCCAAACACCACCCACAAAAACAACATTCAAGCGTTAGCAAGTTTTGTTGACTGATCTGTGATCTCAGTGCGCAAATTCGCAGATAGTTATGTGTGTATTAGGAGGAAATTCACTTGCATATGATTTGTAGATCGAGGCTCTTTGTCGACAAACCAGTCGTGATATCGTCCCCAAAATGTCACCATATTGGGAAGGTAAATAAAAAAACTCCCTTTTTTAAAAATAATAATAATAAATAATATCCATCTAAATAAATGAAAATATAAATTAAGTCAGTATCGAGTAAATCATGTTTAACATCTACCATTGTCAATGGTTAATAAATATTTTGCAGCTAGTGTAACATTAGCTGTATTGTCATCTCCAATAAAAGGTCATCCTCTCAGTATCACTAAGTTCAGTAAATGATTGGATCAGGGCTTCAAATCTGGGGAGAAATGTTCCCCTTACATTGTGATATTAAGGACAAATCAGCAGAAAGTGTTTCTCGTTTTCTTTTTGCTGTAGATCACAGTTTCTACAGATCCTCTGCTTTTGCTCTGTCCATGTTTGTCTATGTCTTCCTCTCTCTATTTCTTAAATCATGGTTACTCTGTAGGCTATTTTGAGAGGATTTATATTTCTTTAAATAGTAAAATTAATAAATAATTGGCAAATTAAGTGGTTCTGTTTAGGGGTCGAGTAGCATTGGAGTTTGTTTTGAAGGTCAAAGTATATTTTTAGAGATTCATCATGAGTGTCTTTTAGATTTTTGTCAATTTCTTCAATTTCTTTCATTTAGGGTTGAAGCTGTAGTCGGTGAGGAGCTTAGCTGAACAGCGATCATGTTTAGAGAATGAGATTGTGAGGTTTCATTGGTCGAGAAAGGCTTTATATCGGACTGAATCAGGATCCGGTTGATGGAGGTGATGCCAGAACTGAACACATCTCTTCTGGATCTCAATCTTCAGTGGGTATCTGCTTAATTCAGCTCTGCAGGCATTATTGGACATACCACTATGGACCCCTAGAACATTTTTGATAATTTCTAGTTCTAGTTTCAATTTTTTAAATGTATTACTTGTCCCTAAATTTCACTCCTGTACAGTAGGATTTGTTCAATGAATGCGTGATATAATTTAATCCATGTTTTAATTGGTCATTATAATTTGCCAAACCATGATTTGATGGAATAAAATGCCATACACACAGCCAGACTGAAGCCCCCGATGCTGAGCTCTCGATGCCCAGGTAAGTGTAGCTTACATACAGCAGACATTTAACTTCAGAGTCATGCAGAGCGAGGTCCGGCATGCTGCCAGAGCGGTCCAGAGCTCTCTCTCTCTATATATATATTATTAGAAAAGATTTATATTTTATATAAATGCTTTTCTTTTTAACTTTATTCGTCAAATAATCCTGAAAAAATTATCTGCATATTAGATTGCTTTCTGAAGGATCATGTGACACTAGAGGCTGGAGTAATGATGAAAAAAAAAAAAATTCAGCGTTGCATTACAGAAATAAATGATTTTTTAAAGCATATTAAAATAGAAAACCATTATTTTAAACTGTAATGATATTTTACAATATTATTATTAATATTATTATTAATATCCTGTATTTTTGTCAAATAAATGGTGTGAAATATCGCTTTGCCTGTCCTGTTGGTTTGATCCCTTGCACTAGGAGGCGGTCTTTACTTCCGCTCAGGATCAACAACTGCAGAAGAAGAGCGTCACCGCTCCTGCTGGCTGACCACATCACTTCCGCCGCACATCATCACACGGAATACATCAACAGAAAATACTGTGAGTAACATTTTTGTTTTAGGGTTTATTTGCCTCTCAATGCGCCGTTTTAGCCATAATATCTAACTTTACAGTCCCTTCTCAAAGCTCAATTGTATCAGATTCCCATAGATGTGAGGGAATCAACATTATCTAAGAAAGAGCGATTCATTTCCGCTACAGATTTGATAAACAGACCTTGTGGAGTGTTATTATACTAACCCGTCAAAAAGATCGTTTGGTTAAATGGTCTTATGTTTCTTAACTTTATATGTTTTGGACCCATCTGACGTAACGTACTGCTACTGCTCAACAAACTTGTTCTTCCAGACTCTTTCTCATTGTGAATGCAGTTTCTGTACCAGCCCATGAGTGACATCGATTTACTATTAGCGCAAATCATTTAATTTATGCCATTTATATCTTGCTGCACAATCGATGGGAAGTGTTCTGAACGAAGTAGCTGGAATAATGAAAGCTATAAAATTGATTATTTATTTTTCTTCATTGTTTAATTAAAAAAATATATAGAAAAAGAGAAAATTGTCAGCAGTTGTGTGCAAGCAGTGACCCGTTGAGATGGATGGAAAAGCAAGTGACCCCTTCAGCAGTGAGGCAGAACAGCTTCCTGGGGCAGGAGCAGTGGGGAGGTGAGGCACCAGAAATACTACAATCCCAGAAATTGTAGAGCCCAACATTTTTTTTTAAGATCTATAAATTTACAGTCATTCATTTTCTTTAATTTCTATTGTTTAATAATTGTTTTCAAATGCACTAAATTATAAATAATGCCATATCTGATGTTTTATGCATTATAATTACCCTTAATTGTGTTATTATGATGCAATTATGTTTTTGTATATCTGTAAATGTTATTACTCTGTTATTTCTGTTTTCCTGTCAGACTGTGGCTGCCCAAAGGTCTGTCTGGGAATGTGATTAAGGATTGGGTGGACCGCAGGCGGAAGTCCATCCGTCCGTGGGCCACCTTTGTGGACCAGCGCAAGTTCTCCAAACCTCGGAATTTTGGAGAGCTGTGCCAGCGCGTGGTGAGGAACCTGGACACCTTTTACAGCAACTACACCTTCATCTTCCTGGGACTCATTCTCTACTGCATGTAAGGAACTGCTTAGTAATAATCATCTAGAATTTTGCATGCAAATGAGTTCTCATTCAACTACATGATGCTGTTTTTATTTAACCTCTTCAAATGACATAAAAGGCTCACTGTAGTAGAAATATAAAGCGTTTAACAAGCCTCTGTTCTTATGTACACTACATTGGTGTTTGTGTGTGTGTGTTTAAGTTTTTCTGTAGGTCCACATTCATGCAACAATCTGGAAGGTGTTTAACATAATAAGCATTCACAGGAAGTTCAAGTAAATTACCAGTTAACTCTTTTCTCTCTCCTTTTCTCCTCCAGCATCAGTTCGCCGATGCTCTTGATTGCTTTGGGAGTGTTTGCTGGTGCCTTCTATATAATTCACTTGAAAACACTGGAAAAGAAGCTGGTTGTTTTCGGTAAGAGAGTGAGATCATGTTGTTTTAGTGGTTCTGTATAAGGCTGTATGAGTAACACACTCTTCTGTTTCTCTCAGGTCGTGAGTTGACTCAGGGACACCAGTTAGGTTTAGCAGGAGGGGTTTCCTTCCCTGTGTTCTGGCTCGCAGGTGCAGGAGCTGCTGTGTTTTGGGTACTAGGTGAGATTTTTGCCTTTATCTCATTGTACTTCTGTGTTCTATCCCAAACAGCTCTTCTGTAATTTTTTTTTTTCTTATTTAGGTGCTACACTAGCTGTTATTGGGTCCCATGCAGCATTTCATGAGCTGGAGTCGTCTGACATGGATGAGCTGCTCATGGAAACGGTTTAAATCTTTCACCTTTTGGCTCATGTTAACCTAAGTTGTCGTGCCTAATCATATATATTGCCACATATTGTTTGCACTTATTTGGCAATATCAGTTTTCTCACAGATTGGTCAGCAAAGAAATACAAACTGTTAAACTGACATTGCCCTAAAAGGATCAAGCACACTGAAAGGCCTCAAATGCCTTTCATGGTACATACTGGATATTATGTTTGTTACATTATTTATTTCTACAGCATCCTCAAAGCACAAAGTAAATTGACCGTGACCCAAAGCTAGAAATCCAGTTTAGTCGAAAAACGATTTCAATTGAAATTGTCCTTAAGGGTTTAAGTCAACCAAAACTGAAAATTTCCGACTTGTATGATGGCTTTGTTGCTCTGTGAAACTCAAATGAATTGATTTTGAAGAATGCTTCGACTTTTTTTGTCCACAACGAATGGAAAAAGGGGTTCAAAACAACATTGGAACCCATTGACTTTGAATGTATGGACAAAAAAAAACCACTTGAGATATTTTTCAAAATGTCTTCTTTTCTGGACCACAGAAGAAAAGAGAATGTGATACAAGCTTGGAATTCACAGGATTTTGGGGTTAACTGTGCTTTTAAATGCTCCTCTCACACTTAAAGATAAATATGAGTACTGGTAATAGCTTTTGATCAAAATGTTATACTGGATCATCCAAAATAGCGATAAAAAAAAAAAAACTATTCAGACAACAAGAACGTACCGTCTTGACAGTTTGTGTGATTTATAAGGTACCAGTCATTACAGAATCATTTGTCTTAAGCTATATTTAGCTCATATGTTGTAATATCAGTCTTGTTAGGATCGCTAACGCATGCATGATTTAATAACAGAATGTGTCAGCAAAGAAAAAAAAGTATTCTTGCTATTCAGTGTAACCAGTTTCTGATGCCAATATTCCCAGTGGAAGTTTTTTTTATATACTACTGTGCAAAAGTCCATTAGTATTTTCATCAACAACAACAACAAATTTAAGCCAGTTATTTCTGTCATTTGCTGAAGTCTGTTGGTAGGAAATATCAGTTTACTTTTCCAAGCATTCCTTTTGCCATTAATTGTAATAATCCAGTGAGATTTTTGTTTGCACAAGTCTTACAGTCTTGTGTCTTACGACAGCCAGTGGTCCACACAGAGATCTGATCTCATCAACTTTTACACAGTACTGTATATATATATATATATATATATATATATTAGGGGTGTAACGGTTCACAAAATTCACGGTTCGGTTCGATACGATACACTGATGTCACGGTTCGGTTCGGTTCGATACGTTTTAGATACAGCAAAATGTAAAAACATCTCAACTTTTCAGAATGCCGCAAGCGCACCGCGGGTCATGTGACAAGAACCAACCAATCAGCTTCATCCTTTCCCGTAACAAGGTTGAGAGCTCAGCCAAGATGAAGGAACAGCTGATCATAGTTGTATATGGATTGCAATTTTGAAATAAATTTAGTAGCAGAGCTACTGCAAGCGATTTTTAGAGCTGCAAATCCATTTATCCTTCGCTGAAATTTCCGCGTCTCATGGAGAGAGCACGTCATTGTTGCTTAGCAAAGACAGACGCCTCATGAGCGCTTCTGCCCGAGCGCTTTGGAAAGGAGGAGAAAGACGTGCTTAGCGTTTTCCATGCGTTTTTAGGAGCGATATGTGAACGGCCCCTAAGGCGCTCGCTCACTCAGCACGCGCTGAAGGCTCATTGCAAAATGTCTAATGCATTTAACAGACCAGAAATATAAGATCCTAAAATAACCAACAGGTCTGGTGTTTGGGTTGGATTCCCTGTAAGCTATAGTGTCTAAATGCTGCAGGGATAGTTTGCTGCGTGCATGTTTCTCCTTTTTTTCGTCTTTTCCCAGATAGTACTGACGCATATATCCCAGATATTCCCGCTGGTGTTTTTTTTTTTTTGTATTCCCGCTGGTGTACCCTGTCATGTTGCAGATGCGACATACCGTTGTTTTTTTATCCACCACTCTCTTGCCATCACCATTATAGCTTAAAGGGAATCCAAAGTGCACCCAAACACCAGACCTGTTGGTTATTGGAGGATCTTCTCATTTCTAGTCTGTTAAACGCATTGGCTATTTTGCAACGAGCCTTCAGCGCGTACTGAGTGAGCGAGCGCCTGCTGAGTAGCCTAACATAAACATATAAGATGGTGTTTTTTTCTTCTTCGGGAGTGTCAGGGGCGTTGCCTGTTACGTTGTTTGGGTTATTGGGCTACCTTGTTGAACGCATATCATTATATTTCTATCTCTCTCTTTTTTTTTTTTTTTTTCCAAATATAATTAATTACTCCAACGAACCGTTCGGTATACATAATGCGTACCGCGTACCGAACCGAAAGCATCGTACCGAACGGTTCAATACGAATACGCGTATCGTTACACCCCTAATATATATATATATATATATATATATATATATATATATATATATATATATATATATATATATATATATATATATATATATATATACAAATATGTTCTCTCGTTTAATGAAAATGTTTCTTTTATTTACCTCTTGCTTCTGTTGTATCATTGAATGGGAAGTGCAATAAAATGTTCAGTCTGTACAATACCCTTAAATCTGTTTATTTACAAATTTGTTGTATGTGACCTTTGATGACATCAGACCAGTGACAGTCCATCTCATTTTCTAGTTTCCATAGTGATGACCTTGAGTGGGCTCTACCTCTCCTTTTAAAACACTGCGGCAAGAGCAGCCGATCGATACTCCATTACAGCAGTGCAGTCAGTAGGGAGGGAGAAAGAGGAGCACTGCGGTGAGCCCATAGCATTTTCCCAACGGACATTAGGTGTGTGTGTGTGTGTGTTTGTGTGTTTGACAGCCCAGATTTGCAAGTCAGTAGTTTGCAGTGAGATCTATGTATGATGAATGCTGTGGTCAGCATATTACAGTCACTCTCTGCTCTGGCCTAAAAACAGTTTGTTTCTTGTTTGCAATTGTTAAGAGAAGTAGATGTAATTGTGTTATAATTTAATAAATGACATTTAACATATTTTTTATTTATTTAACCTTTAATTTGTATAAAATTATTTTATATAATTTAGAATTTTCCTCTGATTTAATCAGTACAGAGTAAGCAGATATTATTCATGCTTTTTAAGTTGTCTCAAAGGACAGCTTGGTGACTCATCGAAAAAATTGTATTTAGTATATAAAAATGCAGTAAAATAAACAGGGATGCACTATAAGAAATGGTTTATACCTTAAAATTTTATTTACTATCAGTTCTCATAAAACTAGGTAAAGACAAACTATTGACACTTGTTTTGTGAGCTATTAAAATGACCATATACATGTACATATATTTGACACACACACACCTAAAGGATTATTAGTAACACCATACTAATACAGTGTTTGATCCCCTTTCGCCTTCAGAACTGCTTTAATTCTACGTGGCATTGATTGAACAAGGTGCTGAAAGCATTCTTTAGAAATGTTGGCCCATGTTGATAGGATAGCATCTTGCAGTTGATGGAGATTTGTGGGATGCACATCCAGGGCACGAAGCTCCCGTTCCACCACATCCCAAAGATGCTCTATTGGGTTGAGATCTGGTGACTGTGGGGGCCATTCTAGTAAAGTGAACTCATTGTCATGTTCAAGAAACCAATTTGAAATGATTCGAGTTTTGTGACATGGTGCATTATCCTGCTGGAAGTAGGCAGTAGCCATCAGAAGATGGGTACATGGTGGTCATAAAGGGATGGACATGGTCAGAAACAATGCTCAGGTAGGCCAAATTGGCACTAAGGGGCCTAAAGTGTGCCAAGAAAACATCCCCCCACACCATTACACCACCACCAGCAGCCTGCACAGTGGTAACAAGGCATGATGGTTCCATCTTCTCATTCTGTTTACGCCAAATTCTGACTCTACCATCTGAATGTCTCAACAGAAATCGAGACCCATCAGACCAGGCAACATTTTTCCAGTCTTCAACTGTTTAATTTTGGTGAGCTCGTGCAAATTGTAGCCTCTTTTTCCTATTTGTAGTGGAGATGAGTGATACCCAGTGGGGTCTTCTGCTGTTGTAGCCCATCCACCTCAAGGTTGTGTGTGTTGTGGCTTCACAAATGCTTTGCTGCATACCTCAGTTGTAACGAGTGGTTATTTCAGTCAAAGTTGCTCTTCTATCAGCTTGAATCAGTCGGCACATTCTCCTCTGACCTCTAGCATCAACAAGGCATTTTCTCCCACAGGACTGCCGCATACTGGATGTTTTTTCCTTTTCACACCATTCTTTGTAAACCCTAGAAATGGTTGTGCGCGAAAATCCCAGTAACTGAGCAGATTGTGAAATATTCAGACCGGCCCGTCTGGCACCAACAACCATATCACGCTCAAAATTGCTTAGATCCTCTTTCTTTCCATTCTGACATTCAGTTTGGAGTTCAGGAGATTAAGAAGCCAGTATTTCGAGGATGCTACGTCATCGACATCCGTCGAAGAACTGTTCCAATGTCGAGGATCCTCGGAATTTCAACCAAGGACTGAGTCCTTCGTTCAAAAAATATGCCATACACAAGAAAGGATGCATATATCCTTCGCGCTCTCAAATCACCCACAATCCTATGCGCGCAGCTTTGCTATCTTGTTCAAAAATTAAAAAAATGTCGAACGTTAGAGGAGTCGGAGCCTTAACGGTTTTTATTTATGTTACCAAACATTTGTTAGAACTGTAGTAAATATAAGTAAAGTTTAACGTTTAAATGCCAGTACAAATTACTACCATATTGATATTGTAAATTATACAAATACAAATGGTTAACTGAACCGGACCTGGCATTTAAAAAAAGTTAACTTGGTTGCGTCATTGGCATTTCTTTTATAAATAACTAGTTAAGTTGTCCAAAGTAATTTAACGATACCATTCACAGCGTTATTCAAACGGACCTTTTCACTGACGTAATGACGGAATTACGTGCACTTGCTAGCCTGTTCCATTTACGTGTTCTCCAAATGCTAAAGAGGAGTCTCGCCTAGCCTCTGAAGGAAGTGACTTGGAAGGATCAGTCCTACCAAGGAAGTATCCTTGACATTGAGAAACGCCTTGTATGTGTGCGTGTGCACGTGCTAAACATATACTTATCCTCCAACTCACACACTCGGTGAGTAAAATCTGAGAATTTACTAGCCATTGGCTAATATTGGACATCATTTAGTCGCCCATACTGAAGAGTCGCATATGCAAGTGATTTACTCGCAATGTAGAGGGCTGGTAAAAGATAATGACTTTGGAAAGAAATGTAACATTACAACATTGTAAAATCTGTTTTAAAACTAGTAGAGAACAGCAACGTCAAAAATTCACCTTTCTTATCTGCATCTGTGTTGGTTTGGTATCAAGATAGTATTTATAAATATTTTGAAATTGTTTTCATTTTAGTTTTTAAGATTCAATGATTTCATGTGTTTTTTAGACATTTAAAAAAAATCTGTTTTGCATTCATTTTTATTTCAGTTTTTGTTTTAGTAATTTTAGTACTTTTAACTTATTTCTAGTAGTTTTTTCATATGTATTTGATCTCAGCTTACAGAAAACACATTTATATATATTTTTTTATTTACACTAACAACACTTAACTACATGTGATTCAGTAAGAGTTGAAAAAGGGAAATGAAGAGACAGACATCACTTGGTAGTATTAAATGTACTAGACGTTTTATTGGATTTGACCTTTCAGATTCATGTTTCTACCAGTAGTTGTGTCCTTATCTTTAGTTTCAGTATTCACACATCTGTTAGACTGCAACAACGCACTGTCCCTCCACTCACACACTCACACACACACACACACAGACACAGACACAGACACACACACACAGACACAGACACAGACACACACACACAGACAGACAGACAGACAACCAGACCTGATACTGCTTCATACCAAACAGAACCTGGTGTGTTTCGGTTCACAATGATGGTTGATTTTATTCCAGAGATGCTGTCAACATCATACTAGTTTTCTGTACAGAACCTGTCAGGAAACTGAATTCTTTTGTTTCAATCATGTGACTTCAAACATACAAGAGAATCATTTTTTACTGTTTTTCAGTGTTTCTATCTGCCAAGATATGTCTTTATTCATTTAATCAGATGTGGTATTGTTTACATTTTCCCTACAACACAGAGACTGAGAGCATTTGGGGTTATTGTAGCGGTCAAACAAGCACACAAAGACAGCAAAAGAACGTCAGTGAGAGTAAGAGGATTCCAATGTCAAACTTAAGTAGAAAACAAAATATATATAAACAAAGCCACCAAAACCACCTCCATTAGTGATTAAAGAACACAAATCAATTAACAAGCACAATTACTGACAAAACATGAGTGAAATAAGTCAACGTTCCTATGTTAACAGTTTAGTGTGTGCGTTGGGATCCAACAACAGGTTTTGTATGATGTCTGTATGCGTGTGTGAATGGAGGATAGGTTGAGGGAAAAGGCATGGATGTAAAGGAGTGGTGAAGGGACGGCCTTTTTTAGTAGGCGGGCGTACATACTCCCTTTTTTGCGTCAAAATCTCCTTTCGTATCTACATAATGATTATGCAGCTGCCCGCTTTAGGTATATAGAGGACTTTATGTACACAGCTGTGTGAAAATACATGCAAAGATTATTATAGGAAATGGGGGGCTTGAGGTGAACATTTGAGAGTGTGGAAGGTGCTTTGTGGTTTCCTCTTTGGAGAGAGACGTGCTATTGGCTTAAAGCTGCTGGACGGCGGGAGTGGATGGTTTGCGTCTTGTTTGAGAAGAGAAGTAGCAGAACAAAATGGAAGATGTAGGAATGTGATCAAAGAAGATTTGTTGATCAGTAATATGTCTCCCTTTCCACCCATCCTGCAAAAAAAAAAAAAAAAACAAAGACAGAAAATGCATTAATCACTTTGAGAAATGCTGCACATCCCTGATGCAAACAAGGACATTTAAAGATCCAAATCGGGGGCTTTATGCAAGATATATTCGTAAGAAGTGTGTAATTTTGTGCATGTGTCTTTGGGACGGTATGAAGGGACACGTACCACCGGGGTTCCGGCGCAGGAGCAGCTTTCGGACCTCATCATAAACAAAGATTAAGAAACTGTATGGGAAAGCACAGAACCACCAGCTCGGCCTGGAGATGAGAGAGACAGATGAAAAGAGAGACTGTTTTAAATCGCAGAAGAGTACCATAAACTTAACATTTGGATCATGTGATATACTGTATGTACATTTCAAATGAGTGTATTTATTACTGACCTAATAATTAAATAGCCTATTTACTAATAAAATGAATCATGAAATCTGACTCAGTTTCAGATTCTTTTGCTACTGTATGATTCATTTTCATATCAATGTTTATGCATTTTTACACCCCATATTCAAGAAACATGAGGAGCAGGAATTCCTATCTGAATGGTTATACTTTACATTTGAAATAGAACACTGAAGTCTTTCCTGTCATTTTTGTTCTTCCTTGCTGATTAAAATGATTCATTCCTTTCAAAACAAAGAGAAAAACCTAACTGACCCTAGAGTTGGATCTGGATGTGTGCTAGTAACTGGAAAATTCATTTTCATGTATGCATTTGTACATGTGTGTGTGTGTGTGTGTTGATCTCACTTGAGCGGGTACATCCTGAGGGCCACATCCATGCCTGGGCAGTATGAGAGGAATGCAGCCAGAGCTGTTTCTTCAAACAGCCCAAAGATCAGAATCTTATTTCTGTAAAAGGACAAACACAGTTAGATCATATGTTCTCATTGATTTAAACATGTAAATGTACCCACACTTCCTGAACTCACTTCATGCCCTGCTGGAATACTGAATTACGTCTAGTCTTGCAGATGATGACATCAGCCCATTGTACAACCACAATACTGACAAAGAACGCTGTGTGACATGTAAACTCGACGATCTTCCTCTGCTCGTATGTCTGGGGATCATGAACACACAATCTTACAACGTGCAGGGAAACGTCTTTAAACCTTCGAGACAAGCGTGACATCTAAAACACTCACCCACTGCTGTCCGTAACTGTCCTCCAGGTCATTCATTGAGCGGTCATCCCAGTTGAGTCTGATACCCACGAGCAGTGAAGGAAGGAAGCCATTCTCAGCCAGAATCACAAAATAGCTGAAGAATCCACCCAAAGCCTGGATCATACCTACACACACAAACACATGCTTACTTTTTCTTTTTCTTTTTTTGAGCAGATGCCTGCACAATCTTAATATTCATGACAGATTTATAAAATAACATATTCAATTTACTAAATTATATAATAGTTAAATAAAGGGATTACTGTTATTTCAAGGGTCTTACAACAGCACAATAACCAAAACCCACATAGATATAGTAAGCAATATGATAAAAACAACAGATCATTTACATGTTTTGACACAGACTCAGAGGTAATATAGCTACGCTCTCTCTCTTTCTCTCCCCCTCTTTCTCTCTCTTGCTCTGTCTAATAACTTAATTATAATTAATTTTAATATCTGCATTATTTCTAATTCGAACAATAAAAATAAGAACAAGCAGAATAAGAAATTACCAATCAAAGGAAATCATTAATTTGCATTACAGAGGTGGCACAGAAGAAGACAAAAGTGGCATACAGGCTAGGTATTTACAGAAGTTTAATTAGGCTTAGAGGTGACATAGATGTTTTAAATTCATGACAATCTTATGAAATTAATATTTTAAATATAACATCTTGAAAAAAAAGAAATATTGATTGATTGATTGACTGAAATGATTTAAACAACAAGAAGGATACTTAAAAAATGTAACTAAACCTGCCAGTAGGTGGCAGCAAGTCACGCAGTTCGGCACAGAATCATAGGCTTGTTCAAGATGCGCCTAGCCTCGCCTGAATGGCTGATTCATTCAGGAGCTTGTAAGTCTGTGATGGGTAGCTGAATCATTAAATTTGTGACTTGCAAATCAGCTAATCAACTCAAAACACCTGTAAATGTTTCCTGAGCCTTCAAAATGAAGTTTTGGAATTAGCAAAGGCGTTGGATGAGATGTGGGAGAAATTAATCCTACTCACAATAGCGTTTTAAGTACAAAAAGCGGACAAATGCCTTGAGAAATATAATCTGATCAGTGTTTTCAGGTGTGGTAACCAGAGTATAAGCTGAATAATTGATGATGGGCCATTTAATTATTAGAAAAATAATGCACACCCGAGGTGGTGATGTGACCATGATGCAAAGCGGAGTAGCACAGCAAACAGTTTCTATTTTTAGTACCAAAGCAAACAGTTTCAAAGTTGTTTGTGACTAACCAATTTGTCCATAAGCAATGCTGATGAGACGCTCGTTCACAAGTTTGTCTCTCTTAGGGTTCCTGGGCTGCCTCTTCATGATGTCACTCTCAGCAGCCTCATAAGCTAGGGAAATAGCAGGTACCTGTGGAGATACATATAAAGTTACGTTTCTGTGAATGGGTAAATTATTGTGAATATTGGTCTGAGAGTAGGTCATTATTTTTCCTATTGTTCTTTTATTATTTTAGTGCTTACCATGTCAGTTCCCAGGTCGATGCAGAGGATGGTGATGGTGCCCAGGGGCAGAGGGATATTGACAATAATGAAGAACAGGAAGGGGGTGATCTCAGGGATGTTGCTGGTCAGGGTGTACGCAATAGACTTCTTCAAATTATCAAAGATAAGTCGGCCTGAATGGGGAGAAGTTAATTTATATATTTTGTTTGACAACATCAGTCCTGTCCTCCTATTCAATATTATTTTCTCGTCTTACTCACCTTCTTCTACTCCAGTAACAATGGAGGCAAAGTTGTCGTCCAGCAGAATCATGTCAGCAGCCTGTTTAGACACATCAGACCCAGCAATGCCCATGGCAACACCAATATCAGCCATCTTCAGGGCTGGAGAGTCATTCACACCATCACCTGTTACAGCCACAATGGCTCCCTAAGTGAGAGAACAACAAACAGGACATATATAGAAAAAAATAAGTACTTTATTCATATTACAAAGGACCACAAACCATCTTGAATACCAGCGTGTGCGTTTACCTGCCGCTGGCAACCCTCTACAATGATCAGTTTTTGCTGAGGAGACGTCCTGGCAAACACAATCTCAGTGTGATTCTGCAGAACTTCGTCTATTTGCTCCTGAGAATAGTCCTTCAGATCTGTTCCATGAATCACACAAGCTTTGGCATCCCTGAAACAAACAATAAATGCTGGTAAATATATAAATAACTTTGTCAAATCTTTACAGGCAAAATCCAATATTTTAAAAGGGCAAAATATTTTGCCATACAGATTTTGCAATAGGTTCAAGTTGGCCGTGTTGACCAATAGAAACTGCTTGGTTTGGAGGTGATTTCTGTGTGAGTTGTGCTTCATTCATCATTATTATTGACAGGCAATGACACCTTTTTGGACATGAAATTACACTAATCTGGCCGTACCGTTAATGCATGTTGATATGTGATGTGCTTTTACAGTGCTGGTCATTGTATTACCTGGGATTGACCTGACTGACGGGGATGTTGAGGCGGGCAGCAATGTCTTCCACAGTCTCGTTACCCTCTGAGATGATGCCCACACCCTTGGCGATGGCCTTGGCAGTGATGGGGTGATCTCCGGTCACCATAATGACCTTGATTCCAGCAGAACGGCACTTTCCCACTGCGTCAGGCACGGCAGCACGGGGCGGATCGATCATGGACATCAGACCTATAAAGCAAAGGTTGTCTGTATGGAAATTCACATCTTCTGTGTCAAAGGCAAAGCCTTTTGGGTACTGGTCCTCAGGCATCAAGACATGGCAGAATCCTGTGGAAAGAAAGAAAGAAACCACAGTGCTAACAGTCAGTTATACAGTTTAGTGATCATTATACAAAAATATTTGACCTAGAATGCAGTGACTAACCAATAGGATTTGAGTATTCTAGAGTGCTGTGTAATAATAATATATGTACCCACCAAGCACTCGCTCCCCAAGACCTCCAAGCTCCAGGTAGGCGTTCTGGAATGCCTCCTTCATCTCCTCATCCATTGGCTGCTCTTTACCCTGCAGCATGATAGTGGAACACCGATCTAGGATGCGCTCTGGTGCCCCTTTCATCACCAACAGGTAGCGGTTATCATTGGGGTCTTCTGTCTCATGAATGGACAGCTGTGGAAATATGGAAAGAGGGATGATTGAGCTTGACTAAAATTTTGAAAATACCCCACTTCTATTTTTGACATGCTGCAGAGGTTTAAAAAAACAATTTCAGATTTACATTTAGTCTTTTATCAGAACCAAACAATATTTAGTTCCAGTATTTTCACCACAACAACAGCAACCGTATTTGCACTACACTATGTGCTATTGTTTGTTTGTTTAACCTCAGCTTTTCCATTGATGTAACTCATACTGATATTTTTTGTATGATTTTGAAAATCAGTAACGGATGACAAACCTGGTATTTGTTGGTGGAGTTGAATGGGATTTCGGCTACTTTCTTATTTTTCTCTCTCATCTTCTTGACTGAGCCACAGGAAAGCTCGATACACTTGAGCAGGGCAGACTCAGAGGCATCACCTGCCACATCCCTCTTTAGGATAGGCAGAGGATCTTGTCCCGCCTGAAACACAGCCCTGTTACACAGAGCCGCCACACGGGCCAGAGACACCCACGTCACTGAGCTCTTATCAAATGATGCACCTGCAGAAAGAGACCAACTTAGACTCTGGAGGGAAACACTGGTGTCATAAAGTGGGCAAGACTAGATCACCTCTGCATAAGAAGAAAAGAACAAACCAGACTGATCTTCAGTGGTGTCAGCTTCATGGATCTGGTTGTCAAACCACATGTGTGCAACAGTCATTCGATTCTGGGTCAGAGTTCCAGTCTTATCTGAGCAGATAGTTGAGGTGGATCCTAGTGTCTCTACGGCTTCGAGATTCTTAACCAGGCAATTCTTCCGAGCCATACGCTTCGCCGTCAGTGTGAGACACACCTGAGATTAAAGAGACATAAGGAAGACGTTGATTAAATTACATTTAGGAATAAAAAAAATATTCCAGTTCGTCTCATACGAATTAGTGCTGCTTTCGATTCTACAGGTGCTTCTCAATAAATTAGAATGTCGTGGAAAATTATTTCAGTAATTCAACTTAAATTGTGAAACGTATGTATTAAGTCCAATGCACACAGATTGAAGTAGTTTAAGTCTTTGATCTTTTAATTGTGATTATTTTGGCTCACTTTTAACAAAAACCCACCAATTCAATATCTTAACTAATTAGAATATAGTGACATGCCAATCAGCTAATCAACTCAAAACACCTGCAAAGGTTTCCTGAGCCTTCAAAATGGTCTCTCAGTTTGGTTCACTAGGCTACACAATCACGGGGAAGACTGTTGACCTGACAGTTGTCTAGAAGACAATCATTGACACTCTTCACAAGGAGGGTAAGCCACAAATATGCATTGCTGTTCAAAGAGTGCTGTATCTAAGCATGTCATCAGAAAGTTGAGAGGAAGGAAAAAGTGTGAAAGAAAAAGATGCACAACAAACCAAGAGAGCCGCAGCCTTATGGGGATTGTCAAGCAAAATCGATTCAAGAATTTGAGTGAGATTTACAAGGAATGGACTGAGGCTGGGGTCAAGGCATCGAGAGCCACCACACACAGAAATGTCAAGGAATTTGGATAAAGTTGTTGTGTTCTTCTTGTTAAGCCACTCCTGAAGTGTCTTACCTGAGCTAAGGAGAAGAACTGGACTGTTGCCCAGTGGTCCAAAGTCCTCTTTTCAGATGAGAGCAAGTTTTGTATTTCATTTGGAAACCAAGGTCTTAGAGTCTGGAGGAAGGGTGGAGAAGCTCATAGCCCAAGCTGCTTGAGTTCCAGTGTTAAGTTTCCTCAGTCTGAATGAATTGGGGTGCAATGTCATCTGTTGGTGTTGGTCCATCGTGTTTTTTGAAAACCAAAATCACTTCACCAGTTTACCAATCAATTTTGGAGCACTTCATGCTTCATTCTGCTGACCAGCTTTTTGAAGATGCTGATTTCATTTTCCAGCAGGATTTGGCACCTGCCCACACTGCCAAAACACCAAAAGTTGGTTAAATGACCATGGTGTTGGTGTGCTTGACTGGCCAGCAAACTCACCAGAACTTATCCCCATAGAGAATCTATGGGTTATTGTCAAGAGGAAGATGAGAAACAAGAGACCAAAAAAATTCAGATGAGCTGAAGGCCACTGTCAAAGAAACCTGGGCTTGCATGTCAGCTTAGCAGTGCCACAAACTGATCACCTCTATGCTAGGCCGAATTGAGTCAATAATTAAAGCAAAAGGAGCCACTCCCAAGTATTCAGTACATGTACAGTAAATGAACATACTTTCCAGAAGGCCAACAATTCACTAAAAGTGATAATTTTTTTTATTGGACTTACGAAGTACTCTAATTTGTTGAGATAGTGAATTGGTGGGTTTTTGTTAAGCCGAGTTCAGACTTCACGATTTTCAAAGTAGTCGGGCCACTGTTCTTTTCACACTGCATGACTATCTTGGCCAGCATTCAGTCACTGCTGTGTTCACACTCAGCGACAGAAGGTTTCACACCGCATGACTTTACAATAGAAAGAATCACAGACAACTCTGTCTTGCACGCAAACTATGTTTCACAACCAAACACACGCGTGATGTGACAAGGAAACAAGGTGGTACCACGCGTGCAAGACCGAGTTCTCACGTGAGACTGGAATTATTATTAAAAATGGTAGCCCGCAAGAAGCTTGCAATACGAATTGCCTGTTCACTGATTTGCAGTGAAAACAAGAAAAAGAAAAGAAGAACATGGAGGTGGAAATGGTTGGGGAGACGCGAGGATATTGTACTCAATAACTCCTCCAAGAACTCCCCGCTGCTCTGTATCTTATCGGTCATCACCGATGTAGTTTTCAGTCAGAACACTTTTCACACAGCATGATTTTGAATCACAGACAGGTCCAGATATTTAGCATGCCAAATATCTCAAGGGCATCATCGACTCGTCTGCAATTCTCTCAGATCGCGTCACACTGCGTGATTGTCACACGTGTGAACAAGCACCGATTTGTGATTTCGGGCATTTGTCTGCAATTTCTCAAAACCTGCCGGCGAGCCAAAAACTGGGCTAAAATCATGAAGTCTGAACTTGGCTTGTGAGCCAAAATCATCACAATTAAAAGTACCAAAGACTTAAACTACTTCAGTCTGTGTGCACTGAATTTATTTAATACACGAGTTTCACAATTTGAGTTGAATTACTGAAATAAATGAACTTTTCCATGACATTGTAATTTATCAAGGAGCACCTATATTAATAATCTTTCAGTTTTATTGGAACGAATGGCTTGTGTTGGAGAAGCTGATAGCACTTCTTTGGTTTTCATCTTATATAAGTGACAGGAAGCAGTTTGTTCAGATTAAGAATGGTCAATCAGAAATGTCCATTCCCAAATGATTATGAATTGATCATATCAAATGTTTATAAATGAAAAATCTATTCAAATTAAATTATTGCAAGATATGTTTAAACAGACTTTTTACTGATTTAGATATATATCCACTGTATGTTTTGATGCACTAAAAATAATCCTAGTCTTTTGCCCAGGAATCAGACTACACTGGTCATGCTAAATGTTTCAGCTTCACAAAATAAAACATAAAGGCTCCAAAATTTCTGACGCACTGTAAAAGAACTGGTTAATGAGATTAATTTAGCTGGAAATCAGTCCACACTGGTTTTTAATTCACTTAAATGTTCATTTCAGCGTAATTTTCTCTGGAAACTATCTGGTCATGCTGAATATTTTTGGACAGCACTGGTTACACTGTGCTAACTTTACTGAACGGTATTCGAATGCTTAGATTACTGAATGTGCTCACAGTGACAGTAGCCAGCAGACCCTCAGGCACATTAGCAACGATGATTCCGATGAGGAAAATGACTGCCTCCAACCAGGAGTAACCCAAAATGATTGACAGAATGAAGAAAGCCAGTCCTAGGAAGACAGCCACGCCTGTGATGATGTGAATAAAGTGCTCGATCTCCTTGGCGATGGGGGTTTTCCCTGAATCCAGTCCTGAAGTCAGTGTAGCAATGCGGCCCATCACGGTGCGATCGCCAGTGCAGACCACAATGCCACGAGCAGTGCCTGACAGAGAAACAAAAAACGTCATGCTTCTAAACCTCACATTTACACAGGTTCAACACTTCACTGTAGCAAATCCTGCACCTTCCACACAGTTAGTGGAGAAGAAAGCGATGTTACGGGTTTCCAGAGGATTGTCATGAGTGCAGTCAGGGGATCTCGTCTGAGGTTCTGATTCGCCGGTGAGGGAGGAGTTATCCACCTGTGTAGAGACACACAGTTGTCCACTAGGTAGCAACACAGGTACAATTATTTACAAATGACTGGTTTATAAACCACACACCTTGCAGCCATGAGAAGAGATGACTCTAAGGTCAGCTGGGATTCGGTCTCCACCTTTAACCTCTACCAGGTCGCCTGCTACCACTTCCTCAGCATTGATCTGCATCTTCTCTCCTTCACGGATTACTAACGCTTGCTGTGAATAGAAAGAGTGGGTAACACTTAATTTTAAGGAGTCCTTGTTACACATGATACATGATACAAAGAGTGTTTTTTTTCTACTCATTGTACTACTCCTTAAATTTGCAAGGATTGTCGCCAGTACCTGGGGCACCATGTTTTTAAATGACTCCATGATCTTGGAGCTCTTTGCCTCCTGGAAGTAGGAGAAGCAGCCAGTGATGATGACCACAGCTGACAGCACAATACCCAGGTACAACTAAGAGGAGACCAGAGAAGACACATTCAGTTATTCTATTCATGTATTCATATTCAATATTGATTCGTTGAAAAGGATGTGTGTAGTTAATGGTGCTAGTGTGGGAATCTATACGCACGTTATCTCCAGCTGGCTCATCTTCGGTAGCAGCCTGAATGGCGTAGGCCAGAAAGCAGAGAATAGCTCCGGTCCACAGCAAGATGGAGAAACCTCCGAACAGCTGACGGCAGAATTTAACCCACTCTGGTGTTGTGGGAGGCGGGGTCAGAGCATTTGGCCCATCTCTTGCCAGAAAGTCTCTAGCCTTTGCATTAGTTAAACCCTTTTGCGAAGAGAGAAAGAGAGGTCATTATCTAAATTTACTAAATCAATGTCGTGCCACTCAGTTACAAGATAAGTAGCTACAATGCAAAAACTAATCTGAATTAATCATGAGAAAAAGTTACTTTCAAGTGCAAATGTAAAATTTTATTTTAAGTATTCACTCAGTGAACATATCAAGTATGCTGTGTACTAGTAAGGGTCTATTATACCAGCGGTTCTCTTCCAGGGGGCCTCAGAGAACATACATGGAGGTGACAAGATGACTTATTTGTTAATTGTAATTTGAAATATTACATAAATAAATATTAATGTATTATATAGTGTATGGTGCTCCCTAGTGGTCAATAATAAGCAGTTTGTTGCATCAGTCATTCCCAAGATAAATGATTTATTCAAAAATGTAAAACTAAAGCTAATATTATCTACTTCTTTACTTATTAAAAAGAGTTAAACTTTTATTACATAAATAAGTAAGCAAGAACCTTATTTAAAATAAGTGCTTATATATAAAATATTATACATTGACATTGTAGGCTATTTATTTGTATTTTTTTCCATCAACAACTGTTGTTTTAATTGTATCATATACAGTTATAGAAACTTCTTGAATCATGAAATTAATCACAGTCATTATCCTTATCTACTGGCACCTATTGATACTCCTAGTTCCTGTTAATTCAAAATTTTGAACACAAGGAGTTTTGTCATAATTATAGCAGAAGTACATCCTACAGGGGAGGCAAAACATTATACAGAATATGGTGCTCCCTAGTGGACACGTAGTGCTGCAAAACTCATTCTCAAGACCTGTTCTTCATGCACTTAAACTCAGATAAGTGTGTTATGCTCTATTATATTTTAAATCACCTAAACACATCAGATTTATATTTGCAAAAGGGTGTTTTTGTTGTTGTTGGTGGTTTTTTTTTTTAATGTTTTTTTTTAGCAAACATGGAAACCTGGTTTTAACATACACTAAATAATTTGTGAGTTTACCTGAACAATGTCTGTCTGAAATTTCCGGCATACTTCCTCAACTGACATCTTGTGTTCCGTCTGAAATGGAAGGTAAAAAGTGAAATTAACAAAAGAAAAAGACAAAAGATTGCTACCGCGCTGCTTTGTGAGTGTGATTGTTACCAAGGGGACTTCTTTTTTCAGATCATCAAGATCCTTGACCCCCTTCTTCTGCTTCTTTGGAGAAACTTTTTCATCTTTATCTTGCGTGGTGGCCACGCGGTAGCTATCCGATCGCCCATACTAAAACACAGAGAATAACCAGTTAATTAACTTTAGACATTCAGTCACAGAAACTGAGATTTTCATGCTGTGTTTCAAACAACATAAGATCATAATAAAGAACAGTTCAAGTCATTTTCAGTTTGAACACTGGTCTGGCAGATGGTGGATCATGGGTAGTGTCCGAACAGATCCGTCCCTTTGTGCTCTTGATTGTGTGGTCACCTCAAAGAGCTAATTTAACCTCATTCAATTTGCTGAAAGAATACCGAACTTCCCATCGTTCTGTCATTCATATGAAGTGAGTGTGGCATCAAAAGACTCTTGTTGTGCATCAAAGACACACTGATTAGGTTGAATATGAGTCTGTTTCAGTTTACAGTGTCATGAAAGTCTAAAATGTGTAGTGGAACATACACAACACATTTCAGAGAGTGCATGAGCTTCAAAACATCTTGAATCTAATTTTTCACGCTTTGTTCTTTATCTAAATGAAAACAGAACCGACACGTCTGGTTTAGACCAAAAGACGTAGACTCACACACACGGCCAGGTGATGCCTATTAAAAGAGAATGAGAATGTGAGAGAAGAAGATGGATGGATAGATAAAAAGAAACAAAATGGGGGAGAAGATGGAAAGAGAAAAGAGCTTTCAGATGTGGGGACTGAAAGAAAGCTGACAGACTAAGAGAGAAATTCAAAGAGAGGGAGAGACAGAGGAGTATGTGTCACTTCCTGTGTGGTAATTAGATATTGACCTGCTGCTCTATCAGTGTGAGCTTGTCGCCGTCAGCGGCTGCTTTTAATGCTTGATGACTCTCAGCATCACACCACCTGCCCAAAACCAAGCGGACACACAGCCGCACACACACACACACAGTGACCTTCTAACCAGCCTGCATGGGACACACAACAATGCCACAGATCCTGTGACAAAAGCCAGTGCGTGTATGCTAGGTGACACCACTCAATAATTAAGTGAATAGAAAGTGAGGATCACCCCTATCAGCTCACACTGATCGTACAGCACATCTAAAAGCACATCTAGGAGCTTTTAGAGTTTGACTTTGTATTAGTGGCATAACAGTGTGAAAGCTTGTAAAAAAAAAAAAGAAAACTGATGAGATATACTTGGAAACACTGCAAACATACAGTACACACAGGTCCTCTTTCGTTTCTATCAAATTAAAGACAGCTGAATACACACAAAGAACAAAGGGAACGATGAGAGAAATGAGACGGGGAAAACCCATAACGAGAGTTGTGGTCAGAGGAAAATAGATTAAAAAGAAAAAAATAATAATAATATATGCTATGTAATATGTTTCTATACTTTTTCTGTTTTTATGGTAGGTGTGTGTCTTTAGATGTGAAGGATCTGTACTGATACCTGCACTGCAGCTAAGAACAGAGCATACTCTTTCTCTCACAAACAAACCTGAGGCAAATTCTTAGAGATATCAGATTAATATTAACTTTGAGTAAAGCTCATGTTGAGAGATACACTGTCAGACATACAGACAGGGTCTGAGAAGAGGAAGACAAGAAGATCAGTTTCTAAATCTTTTTGCCACACCTGTTAATGGAAGATCCATTGAAGTGTACATAAAATAAAAATGAATAAAAATGAACATAAATAACATTTATCTATTAACATAAATAACATACATATTCCACTAAGATAAATGTTGTTATACCATGGAAGTAACTTCATCTTTGAATTGTTCATGTCACATACATTTGCAAAGGCCTGATTCTTACACTGTTATTGAAAACATTTTATTTTTCAGTTCATAATAAATTTATTGGCAAGTAACTTTAGAAACTGGTGAGTAAAGTTTTTTTTTGTGCCAAAGCCACTTATTTGAACCTTAGAGAAAACCCTTCAAATCTACAGTTATTTATCATTATCATTGCTATATTTATGTGATTTAAATGACAGTATGGTTTACAGTAGAAGTCTACTGTAGAAGCTGCATGTCATTAAATGGTAACAGTGCTTATCTAATTCCTGATGAGATATAACTGTGCTCTTTTGGCAACATTACTGACTGAGTGTTCCTTGCAGAGAATATAACATACTGCTCTGTAAGAGAACCAGAGACGATGGGCTGGAATTACACGCCAGCACAAAGACATTTCAGCTGACTAAGACAGAACACACACACACACAGTCTCTGGTACCGACTTATGTCTGTCCCCTGAACTCTTCTCACAAATTATTGATGCTCTTGAAACTGAAGGACTCATTCAGTCTACATGTGTAGTTTTGCCATCACAGGAATGAATTATATTTTAAAATATAGTAAAAGAGAAACGTTATTTTAAATTTACATTCAGTCATTTTGCAGATGCTTTTACCCAAAGCAACTTACAGTTGTTAACTAAAGAGGCAACCAGACACAGGAAGTGCTCGTAATACCAAGTTTCAGGCATGGTTCACATAAGTACAAGCTAGAAAGGGAAGGAATAAATAAAGAGAAAGACAAAGGTTTTATTCTCTCTTTAATTTAGGATGAAGTAGCGTCAAAAGAGATGGGTTTTCAGCTGTAGCCTGAAAATATCAGCTGTGAGTATAAGAAAACTCTTAGAGTATAAGAAAGACCTTTGGAAAGGAGTGTAACTTGTGACAATGACGAAACCACCATCGAAACTATCTTAATCAAACTGAATAGAAATCATATCTTTTTACACCATTTGTTACAATTTGTTGGTGTTTTAGAGCCACGCAAATAAAAAATGATAAAAAGATTACAAGAATAAAGTCTAACCCTAACCCTAAGTCAAAATATTTTGAGAATTAAGTCAAAATTATGATAATTAAGTCATAGCAGTTACAAGAATATTATAGTTATAATATATATAGTTATATAGTTAATATATATATAGTATATAGTTATAATATTTTGAGAGTATAGTCTATTTTGTGCATGCAAATGGCCCAGATTGGGAGCACTGGGAGAAATTGCAGTGGCCTGGCAACTGATTTGAATATTTGTGGGACTGTTAGCATAAAGTATCCAACTGTATGTCATATAATCAGAGGTATGGTATGCTTGGAAATAATATTTTGTGTCTTCGAAAACATTTGTTACTTGTAGAGCGCCAGTCACCCTATAATAGCAATGAGCATTGTACTTTGGCAGTATTAATGTAAAACAAAGTCTCAGCTTTCAAATTCTACCAGATTTATAGCAAAATCCTGAGAGGATGTTCAGGACCAGAGGGAGTCCCTGCCAGACCTTGTCTTCTCAGTCCAGCTAGTCCTGATCTTTAGGCAGCATGGTGCCAGCTCTAAAGCATTGGACTGTTATGGCAGCAGACACATCCGTACTGCCCTGAGAGTGCTGTTTGGTGTGTGATACATTGCTGTGAGTGTGTCAATGACTTTTACACGTCGATAGAGCCATAAAAAGCTCTTTTTGATCTGGCATGAGTGTGTATTTGTGTGCTTGACTCTGGGGACTGACCTTAAAAGTGTGAGTCATGAAGTACTTGTTCAAGAGCAGATAAGACTGAACACTTCATCCAGTTTGTGACTGAATGAGTGTGCGTGCGTGTAAGTGACATTGCTGTACTATCTGTTACATTGTGAGATGTAGACCAGGCTAGATCTGGGCCTCAAGTACAGAATAAATAATCTATAATTAAAAATAATCTAATAAATAATTTCCAAAGCCATATTTCTTATTTTAACACATCCCTTCAAAAATCATGGTATAATCATAAAAAAAAAAAAAAAAAAAAATCTAGTTATCTTAAGCACTAAAAGATTTGGCGTAGAAATTGATACTTGTAAAGAAAAAAAATCATTTATAAAACTTGTGTTATAACAAAAGACTAGAAATCCTGATGAACGTTCAGTAAATGGAATAATGGAATTATTATTTTATTTTATATATATATATATATATTTTGACACTCCTAGTTTCAATTGCTTTTTTTCAGCCACAAGGCCAAAAAGTTTGAGAATCACTGGTTTGAACCAACAGAAAAATTAATAAACCTTCTTCATTAATAAAGAATACTGAGATTAAATAATTACTATGATGAGGTCATTTAATTCCTTTACACAGAATCCTCACATAACCCTTCCACAGCTCAACCAACAAACACACACACACACACACACACACACACACACACATTTAAAGGATTGTAAAATAAAAATAAAATAAGGGTGGGGGGGGGTGGTTGTTGCAATATAATTAAATTTGGTCAGCGCTTTCTAAAATCAACATTGAACAAAATCTATAATCCTCCTTGTTAAATTATTACCTCTATATCCCCTCCTGTTCTTTCCTATCCATTACTCTATCCCTCCATCTGTCTGTACTTCATCCACTCAGCCAAGCAGAGACAAGCAGCTTTGCCAGAGTGTGGGGCATCTGTGTGTATGTTCTTGATTGGAACAATAAATCACCGTCCCAAACTACAGTCACAGCAGGACACACAGATTCTTCACGTCTCAAAGGTGTTGTCCAAGGATTCCTCTCTTTATTCTGTCTCACACAGACAGACTGTACACACTTCATAAGCAGTTTCTCTTGCCATTTTATCATTTTTAACTCCCTAGTTAGTACTTAGTCACGTTCTCTCTGACATCTGACATTTATTGTTCATTACAGCTCTAGTTAAAGCAGAGCCGATGGTCAGCTGCCCAAGAATTCCTTCTGTCACAAATGGACTATTATTTCTCTGCTCCTCTACCAACAAAGGATGCATTAATAAATGATGGTGTGGTGTGGATGTGGAACCTGAACCTCCACCTCCAAACATGTCCCAACTGATGGACCTGAGGGGGCAGTTACGCTACATCAACACTGGGGAAAGAGGAGGAGAGGGTAATCTGACCTTGAGTATCCTCTCCACTCACAGACGTCCAATGGACAGAATGTGACAACGAAACCTAACACACTTTTAAGCCCAAATGTGTCATTTTATGCAGAGACAATTGTCAGTAAGACACTTGTGAATTGTCTTTAAGTTGACTTAAATGTGAAAACATAGTGAAGAAATAGCACTTTTCACATTTAACCTTTAACAACAACAAATCTTTCATACCTCTAAATGTGGTCCAATAACATTGATACATTGAGAGACTGTACCATAAACCAGTAGTTATAAGAGGCGTATGATGTGGGGGGTGTTTCCATATAAAAAAGATCAATTAGTTCAAAATAATTTCTGTAATTTCAATCCTATATTAAAGTCATATTAATACAAAGGCAGCTATAAAATGTTCTAATTATTGATTATGTGCTCAACTGAAGGATGTTATACAGAATTTCCATTTATTCAGGACATGATGTTCGGAGAGGACATGCATTGAATAACATTATTTATTGATTAAATGCATTATTACATTTAAAACACAATCAATGTACTTTATATACACTACTGTGCAAACGTCTTAGCCCATTAGTATTTTCACCTACAACAGTAAAATATAAATATAAATACAGACATACAACAATGAAGTAAAACAGTATAAACCAACCAACAACTAAACTACTGACAGATTTTGACTATAAATATAGTATATATAAAGGTTTACCTATATACAAGCTAAAAAATACAGACTACACGAATGCTTCACATAATACTTTACCTATACAAAACTAACCTACTGACAGATTTTGACTTTAAATACTATATATAAATGTTTACCTATATATAAACTAAAAACAACATTCAAACTATACAAATGCTACACATAAACACTGTACATATACACAAATTAACCTACAGATTTGGAATATGAATATACTATATATAAATGTTTACCTATACATAGACTGAATATGAAAATATATATAAACTATACGAATGCTTCACATAATACTGCACATGTGGAAAGAAAAACATTGTAAGTCAAGCAGCTGGCTGGGGAATAGTGCAAGATGACTTGTAGTGCATGTAAACACATATTTTAGTCTTTATGGGAGTATGTGCACACAGCAGTGTGTGTGGAAAGGAGAACTGCACAACCCGTTGCGTTTACAGGTAGGTTTCTTCAAGTGTTTTGTGCATCATCACGTGTCTGAACATGCCATCAGATGTTCTCTCCCTCTCTCTCTCTTGGGTTAATAATGAAGCAATATTTAAATGTAGATAAAGAGTAGAGTCATAGAGTAAGCTGTGCACATTCTTGGTGTTTGTTTCCTTCTGGTCTTTTTAAATGGCAAGACTTCAACATTTAATAACTGAAATTAATGTTTTACATGATTTTAATGTTTTTACATTCAAAAAAGTCATACAGGGTTTTAAAGGGGTCATATGATGTGATTTCAATTTTTCCTTTAGTCTTTGCAACTTCACAGATCTTCTTCATGCACCAAGAGCTTGTAACACTCCAAAGAGAAAGTCTCAAATCAAAAGAGATATTCTTTATCAAAGTTAAGTCTCTGCCTCGCCCCCATAAAATGGCTTGTTTAAACCTGCCATGTCAGAGAGATCCTGTGTGTATCGAGGTGAAAGTAAGAGCACTTTATTTGGCCTCCTGAAAGAAAATGCATTTTAGGAATCATTGATGCATTTTATAGACGACCATTTCATGTAGGAGAGGAGGTAATTCTGACTTGGCTACAAGTTTTGCGCATTGTGTGTGTGTGTGTGTGTGAGAGAGAGAGAGAGAGAGAGAGAGCAGGTCAGCTGTCTTAACTGTCCATGACTCGTGTACTGCAAACACATATGAGCTTCATCACTGTGTTTGTCACACCACTCTGTTCATCTTTCGGACTTTAATTGATGGTAAAACTAAGGACAATATTAACTGTCTTTACATTTATTTTGATAGAAGAAGCTCATGATTATGGAAAGGTGGTGCATTATATTTCCAAAATGTCCTTGCGGTGTTCGGCCAATCACAATGCACTGGTTCAGCTGGCCAATCAGAGCAGACTGCGCTTGTCAGAAGGAGGGACTTTGCATTTGAGAGAGGCGGGGCATAGAGGATAATATGTTTTTTGAACATTAAAGCATGTCAACATATTCTGTTACACAAAATAATGATCTTTTTAAAAGCATCATATGACCCCTTTAATGTTTTTACATTCAAATAAGTCATACAGGGTTGGAACTGCATGAAGATATGATGATAAAGTCGTACTCTTGTGAACTATCCCTTTTAGAGACCATTTGAACTCCACGAATTCATGACCTCTATGAAATTTGTTTAATTTCCTCTATTCGCTTTTCGTATCCGCATCTCGTGCCTATCACAGACCGTTGTCAGGGAATTTCCTCTCGCGTGGCTCCGCCTCGTGTTTGACGCAGAGAGCGGCCTGTAGAGCTGGGATGATGGTGATGATGATGGTGCACTGCCGCGAGCATCACTGCGACACAACCGGCACGGCGCGCGGCAGAATCGTCTGAACGTTAAACTGAAAGAAAACTGCGCTTAAGAAAGCAGCATGTCTGTTTAACCAGGTAAACTCACACAGCGCTAGGATTAATCCATGACTTCACAAAACTGTCTGCGTAGCGCTGCTGGTTCAGTTTTGACGCAGTCACCGCAGCGCGTCTGTGACATTCAGTACATTCAGTACTGCGCTGTTTAATGTTTCTAACGGATATTTTATAGCTGAAGCCGGGCTCTCCGGTTCCCTGGCAACGGCTATCAATTCTCTCCGCGCCTCGCTGCTTCCTCGGCGCGTCATACAGACACGTGACTCCGAGCGCGATAAAGCCTCGCTGATCAGACAAACTGCGCCACTCGCTGACATTCGTTTCACCCCAACGCAGTTACACACTGCAGCCTACCTGATGATTCTCCATTGGCCGCTATTCAAATTCAACATTAGGGTTCATGATTCAGAACTGGATCTATTAAATCTGTCCTGTCAGTGATTACCCAAGTGAAGTTATGTCACAGATGCAGGAAATAAGCCGTCTGAAGTACAGATTTCGGGTAACCGCATTATGACGCATGGACTTCAGCGATGGACCGGCTTTGCGATGTGTGTGTTTGTGTGTGTGTGTGTGTGTTGACAACAGTCACTCAAACACACCCAGAAATGCCGACTGTGCCCATAAATACAACAATGACTCAAATTCCTATTCAGTACATCCGGATTAACTGTTCAGAACAGGAGGCGCGCGCTGCTGAGAGTAGCCTCAGTACAGAAGAATGGGTGGAAATGGGGTGCTGGAGGGGGGAAGGGGGGCAGAAACAGTTCTAAAACATGTCAAAACGAACTGACAAAACAACTTCTGAGCATACACATTCTGAATAGAAACATACATCACGCATTCATCCGCCAAAGACAGCATTACGCAGCGCTGCCCTTATAGAAGGTCTCCGGCATAACCCGATTAAACTGGCACGTGAAGATTACTAAAATAACCGTACAGATACTATCATTCACACAACACCGACAAGCTTTCAATTAAGATGCCAGGTGTAACGTCATCTGCGTCTACGCCACAGATGTATAAAAACAGGTCTGCGCGGACTAAGACGACAGCGTCTAAAAGTTATGAAAAGCAGTTCCTCTGCATTTGCTGCTGGTCATTCACAGACTTTAATCACAATGCCAAATGTATAATGTCTAATCTGTGACGTGTGTTTCCAGAGCGTCCTGTCCCATCAGTCTGTCGCAGTCTCGAAATCCGCATCTAAGTCAATGTCATTCTGTCACTTTGTATCTGACAGTATAGGACATGACGCAGCGTTTTTCAGCATTTAATCCTGCTCAATAAAGTTTCAATTCATTTGAAACATTGTTTAAACCCTTTTCTGTTTGCTACGATGCAGTCAAAGAGAGGTGTCGTACTTACCCCCATGGTTGCGCAGTCAGTCCGTTCTCTTCAGGTAATATTGGAGTGATGGAGAGAGGGACACCCTTTTACGAAGAGAGAATGGCAGTCATCAGAAAGGCGAATAATTAACTTATACCTGGTTTAAAAACTTTGATTCGGTGGTTTACCTCGGCTGAGGGACCTAATGCGCGCACTTTCACGTCAAGATATAAAATCAAGTTATTCGTTGCAACATGAAGTTAATGAATCTGACAACTTGTTAAGGATTAAACAAACTAAATGGTCAAATGAAATTCGACGGCGAGGCAGTGCATTTCGCATGGATGCCGGTGTCGTGCGATGCTCTTAGTTGTTGCGATTAAAGCCGGCAAAACTGCGAAGCCACACGGACACCTTTTTATGATCTGGTGTCTCTCCGCAGCACCGCAGCTGTCGCATCACTCCGCCTCGAAAGAAGCGCCGGTAGATGTGAGAGATGCGCTTCTCAAAGGAACGCCCATATTGGCGCTCTCAGCCAATAGACGCAAGCAAGCTTTAATATCGACGTATCATCTGTCCAATCAACGCGTAGGCAGCAGATGCATGTCACCAATCGGAAGCGGCTGAGGCTCCTCCTGCGGTACTGCAGAATTCCTAAGGTGACAGTCGCACAGCATCATCGCGTGCTCTGAGATAATCTCGTTTTTGATAAAATGGACTAAGAATAAGCTAAGTCATAATCGGTGTGATTGCATGATTAATGTATTGTAAACGTGTTTGGTTTATTGTTGTTTCTGTGTATTTATTAGGTGTATTCAATTTGTCAGAGAAAGAGCACTCCTGCACTCCTGCAGTTCTACCCGACACTGCGGTAATTCTGAAGCACATTATGTTCAATATGTTGAAAACGGTCCTTTCATACTTAAACACTGCCTAACATCTTAGCCATTTTTTCATTATAATCTAATGTTTTATGTATATAATAATTTATCGTGACTTTTCAGTTATCAGATCACCAGTTTTGGTCTCTTTATTATTTGTGGCGCATGTCTCAATTGTATTTGTTTTTTCCACTCTGGAATAATGAAATAGCAAATTTTGTAGCTTATATAAATAAGAATGACTAATGCTTTACCAAAGGCAAATATATCTTGCTATTAAGCTTCATTTTTACATGGGCTATACATTACACATTTATATATACTTCATTCTATACATTACTCTTTATTGACATCTTCTTCTATTTCCTTCACTCTCCTATACTGAACACCTTATTTAACTTCATTTATCTTTTCAAATCTGAACTACAGTTTCTCTAATTCAATTCATTAGCAAAATCCACAATACTGAGTACAGTATGATGAACACGATGACTGCAAGAATAGCTTCATACTGAATACTCATTTACAGTGCATTTAAAAAGAACAGACAACTGCAAACAAGTTCAATAAAAAGAACGGAAGATGGAGATAATAAATGAAAATGTGACCTTACTCTCAGTGACCGTGGAAAGGTCAAACTTACAAAGCAAACACATGCTGTCACCTTAAAATATCACAGATGCCCTTTAAGGTCTTATTCATGTCTCTTACAAAAGACAAATGTCATATGTTAAAGAAAACATATGCATACATATCACAGCTAGGCTATAGTATCTGGGAACACTTCGTACTCCAGACAGCAACCTTCTAATAGTCAGAGCCACCATCTACAGATCCTTCACTGCTAATGTGCATGACATAGACTTTCAGTGTAAGACATACATGATATTACAATTGCATTACTTTAACTCCATTTTTGGTTTTCAATAACTTGTTAGTAAGCATAAAAAACAGAAAAGGTTAACCAAATAGCTTTTGGCAACATCTGATGCAGAGTTTATAGTTTAATCAACTGTGTGGCACATTTAATGCCCCTTAAATGTAATGTAGTAAGCACTGTCTGTGGCATATTACTGATAAAGCTTTTTCTGAATTTTTGAAAAACAAAATGGCTGACACCATGAATGCTATATCCTTCTTTAACCTTTGGCAGCATCCCCCACAACCCTCCCTCCCCCCTCCCCCCACTGCAGAGAGAAGCAGAAGGGAAAAATTTCCACGGCAACTGCAGTCAGGTGACCTTATCTCTTAGTCATGATGCTGAGTCAGAAAATGGGGGATCGAGGAAGAGAGGGAGACAATCAAAGAAACCCTCATTTTAATCAGTGACAGTTACATCACCACGAGAATCAGCGTGAGAACACTGCTGCTAATGTGTGTGGATGAGAACTGAGTCCCTCATAATCTCAACATGTATATATAACATTATATTTGTATGTATAACTTTAAAATGGAATTAATAAAACTTTTAAAGAAATTTACACTTATATTTAGTAAGGACGCATTAAACTGATCAAAAGTGACAGTAAAGACATTTATAAGGTTACAAAAGATTTCTATTTCATGCATAAATGCTGTTTCTTAGAATGGAAAAATGTAAAAATTTCCAAAAATATTAAAAAGCACAACTGTTTTCAACTTTATTTAATGCTGAATAATATTGTTTGTTCATATATACATATGATTTATATATACAGTATACACACACAGTACAGAATATGGTTTAAATCAGTTTTAATCTAATCCCTCACATTTGAGTCTAAACTAGGTCAAAACTAGTTTACTAAACTATAGTGACATTCTGTCAGAGAGACGAAGAGTGCATCTAAAGGAGGTGGGAATTTCCCCAAATAAGCTTCCTTAATGTAAACTGACAGCAGGAAGAATGTGTGAGTATATCTGAGTGCAGCAGCTGTATTCTGAGCCAGTTAATCATATGAACATGGTTTTGTGCTGTTTGACAGAGAACAGAACATTCTCTCCCAGGAGCGATGTGCTTTTTATCTTTTTTCCAGGGCACATCTTAAGTAATTGCACAGCTCAGATGCTGCGATGCTGCGTGAGCGTGAGGTTACAGAGCTTGATTCAGAAATTCATATGCTTACTGGGGCACTTTTTCTTTAAGAGGAAGGTAGATGTCAGAAGGCCAGACAGTAAGAGTAGGGTGTCCTTGGAAAGGACCTTTCGGGGTATAAGGATGAGATGAGGAGTGAACGTCACAGGATCATGTATATCAGGAACCAAAGCTGCATGTCAGTTCACAGAGATGCGAAATGAATTATAGATAATGAATTGGAGATACAGAGAAGAATGAGGAGACAGTTGGAGTATTAAGAGCACAGAGGTATTTGCTACACACACACACAGACGTCATCCCCCTCCAGATTAAAGTGACCGCTCACCATGTGTCCCCGTTGCATAATGACTTCCCTGAAAGGAGTAGAGGACAAGATAGGAATAGACCTGGATTAAGGAGAGGAGGACAGACATGAATGCGGGGGAAAGAGAGGAAAAAAGAGAGGATGGGGCGATGATGAGAGAGGTTTCGGGCCAAGGGGTTTAAAACAAGCAATCAAATTCAGATTAAATGTAGCACTCCGTGTTCCTTTTTTTGTCAGACCTTTGTGTAAAATGTTGCTCCAAGTCCTTTTGAGCTAACAATAAACTCTTGATAACTTCTAAGAGTACACAGACACACTTAATGTTTCAGGCAGCTATTAAACTGTCCTAAAAAGATCTGTTCAGGAATCAATCATGCACTTTTCTGTATAGAGAACAATGAAAACAGATTTTTGGAATATATTCTTTCTTTTACATTTAATTAGATGTCTCACTTGCCATTTAATTAATTATTTGTGAAATTTACTAGCGAGTGAAACTTTTGACTCAAAACTTTATAGTAATGAGATACTAGCCTCTGTCTCTCTAATGCAAATGCCAAAAGGTATTTCTTTTTGAGTTTTCTGAACGCTGTAGGGTGGAGGTGTAGTCTTTGTTGTTTTTTGTGTCTCAGTCAGCTGAATGGAGAAGGAGAAGAGAAGAAAACACATACCCCAGGCTAGTTTTCCAGGTGCGGGTCCTCAGGTTTTATTAGCATTAGGTTAGCATTTAGCACTATCTGAAACTGCTGTGTTGACAATAAATTCTGTTATGATGAAGAACAAATGCACTTGTGTTCGGTTGCCCATTGATCATTGCTTATGATTTATGACGTTTTTTCCCCTTATTATTCTAAAGTACAAGGTGTACAGATACACATCACACACTCAAGATGATGTCACTTTTGCCCCATTAATTTGAAAAAGTGCTTTGGCTAGATTTTAGACACATCATCATTTTTGCTCGGTTTCTCTCTCTGTATCGCAAACAAAAAAGCATACAGACACACATACGCAAGTGCAAAATATCAAATCAGCATAATTTCAGTTGCCAGATTTGGTAGCATGAATGTGTGTTTCACACCTGCTCTTAGAGCGTTTTATTGTACTCACATGCAGTATATGAACTAATATAAACCTTAAAATTCAATAGTTTAATCTCTGTAGGATTCTTTATCTAGGCAGTAGTGCGTGTTGAGCATTTTGTGACCATTTTGATAAACCTAATCTGCTATTTTGATAGCCCCCATGCCCCGAAATACACACGAGCAGAAAATTCACGATGTAAGGTGGTCTATAAATAGCAGCATGGCATCACAGCCCCTCCTCCACATCTGTTAGTCATGCTATTTATGCTTCACACACACACTAACACACTGATTCATGCATACAAAGTTTTAGGCTCATAAAGTGATACTTTTAATGCAGTATGACATGCTGAATCAACCAATCAAATTGCCTGCAGTGAATGCATATCTAAGGAAAGGCCATACCATAAACTCATCCGTCCAGCATCCAAGACTAAGTTACATAAATCTCAACATGATGCAGCATTAGCTTTACACTCTTACACAATGCATCATTAAAACAGGTCCCTTTCCCTGTTGTGAAGACCCTGTTAGACCACACTGCTTCAGGATCATTTATGCTGGTTTTGTGCTGCTTTGGCCAAGCATAGCCATCCTGTTTTTCACTATTGCCATTTATCTGATCAAGGTTATCGACAAGCATGGTCATAACTAGCTTAACCATCAAATCTTGCATTGTTAAACCAAGTAACCTAATGATAACTGTTCTGAAACTTTTTTTTCAGTTGTCTTTTGGGCGCAATGCATCCACCACTTTTTGTGATATACTCATTTGTGAAGAAGTATGTATTGTCAGTATTTAAAGTAGTACACTTTAAGTATGTTTCATACTGGACAATACATGTAATTATGAATTTAAATAAAGACATACTTAAGGCATATTTAGGGAGGTCAAAAATGCGGTAAAAACGGTAAACGAGATAACAGTTGCAACATACTATAAATAAACAATCATTTTACAGAATTGTAGGAGATTTTATATTTTCTGATTTGTGTGTAATTTTCTGCTGAAATTTCAAATCACCTTTAATGCAACAACTGACTTCTGAGTGTACTTATGCAATGCAAGAATTGTTTTCATGACATTTTCCATTCTTTCTTCCTCTTTTTTACTTCCTCTTAGAATTACTAAAGAATTATTTAAAGTAGAGTAAAGGAACCAGAATCATGACACACGTGAATAGAACCATAATGTAATACAGCTCCTAATAAATGACTTAAAGACTCCTGGAGGCAAGCGCGAGGAAGGGAACAAAAGCAGATCCAGTGTGAGTAATTGACTAATTGTGTGGTTATCTCACCAGTAACAATGAGCGATGAGGGCCTGAAATCTCATGAGCAGGTGGACAAAACCCAAACCTTTACACTCGGACAATGACCACCTTACACAGTCTTAACACAACCACACAAAAACTCTATATCACAAATGTCCTATATGTCATTGTGCTAAGGGGAATTACAAATTAAATTAATAATATATGATAGTAATATATTATTAGATGCTGGACAGAATATTTCTGCTGCTCTTTTCCAGACAATGAAGTCAAATGGTGCTCACTATATACCATGTGACTGAATTATAATTGCATGTAGTATCTCCCTCATTTCTCTCTCACTCACCATTCTGTCCAGATGTCCTCCTCCGTCTCCTCCTCTAGTCCAGAAGAACCTACCCGCCTCAGGGTCAGAGGTGACCCAAAAACAATGGATGATGCAGGTCAGAAAAAGAGAGAGACATTCAGTAAATGATTCTGGGTGTCAGAAGGCCTCTACATTAGTCTACTTTACTCCACATACAGAGAACAAGAGATCCTGTCCACTAAGCACCTTAAACAACCTGTCTAATCACAGCTTCTATTACTTGTCACACACACACACACACACAGCACAATAGGGGGTCTGCAGTCACATGACAGGAATATCATCCTCTTAGCAAGAAACGAGAAGTCTAAAAAGTAGTAAAGTGTGTCAAATACTGTAGAATCATTCGCTTTATTATCACTTATCCCATAGTTTCTCTCATGTCGCCTGTGATAAAATTAATTGTAAGGCAGATTAAGTGTGCCTTGGGAGCAAAGTGCTATTAATATGACACATATAGTTGCTGCCTATGTAGAACGTTCCAAATCAGTCACTTATGAGGTTCCTGCTAGATGGTGCCATAGAAAGCAGTGAGGAAACCTGTTTTTTGGAACAGAGCTGTGTTTAACATGCACATGCACAGGGAGGCCTGTTTTTGTCGCAACTTATCACACACTTCAGAAGTGTCACTGAACGGAGAGCAGACTCTGTATAAGTATTTATGAAACTTTATTTAGCAGCATCGTTTGGGTATCAAAAAGACGTTGGATTTGTTCCCAAATGATGTACTCTCAATCTTGTGACCGTCACCCACACACTGCCATCAAAATTTCACAGGATCACAGAGTGTCCATTTTCACTTGGTAAGATTTGCTACAGTATGTGCCATCAATGCACCCAACACACCATGTGGCAAAATAATTTTCTAAATCAGTACTTCTGTCGTATTTTGCAAATACATAATCACAATTTGGGCTTTTCTCCAATAAACTTTTAAAAATTACATACAAGTACAGTGGGTATAGAAAAGTATACAATCAAGTATTAAAATCGATCAAATCAAGTCCTGCCCTACATTTTTGTTGTTGTTGTTGAATATCCTAGTTCACTTCAAAATGCATCACACTATAAAGTCATTTCATGTTGACTTTAAGCAACATATTTGTGTTATCCACTATTTTTGTTGAGTGTACTCTACACTGAAACAGTCTTTTCTCACCAGCCATGACAACAGTGCTCATGCTGCCATGCTCATCATAGTCAGACACATGGTTACAAACAGCAAGGGAGGAATGGAGTTTATCCATCAGAGACACATGCTAATAAGAACATTTGACTTGGCAGAGAGCAGAGAAGGATTAGAGGGAAGTGTACTACACCTGCATCCCCTTTAACCTCCTTCTTTTATCCTTCATCCTCTCCGTCTCATGCTCCTCGCTTCTCATTTATTTTTAGACAGCTTAGTTGAGGAGAGAAGGAGATCATTGATCTGACTGTTTCTTAAACGATTATGTGTTGATTTTGATAAAAATGAACAGATTTCAGCTGGTTTTGTTTTATGCAGGTTATTTTAAAATGCCTTTGCATTTATTCTTGCTACTTTTTAAATACATTTTATTTATACTTGTATATTTTACACAGACACACAATTTCAAAACAATGATAATATATATATAACTGAAACTGAAGTGAAACTGAAGTGAATACAGTACATATATTATATAAATTAAATAAACTATTATAATAGTCTAAAAGTGCCCATATTTAAAGAAACAACAATTTCTGTCAAATTCAAAGTTTCCAAGTAATAAGAGCATTTTCTTTTTCTGAGGGCAGAACACAGCTGTCAAATTAATGACAATCCAACCCAGCACGCAGTTGAGAGCCAGACACGTCGCCCTCCTCTATTTCTCTCACACTTTCTGTCTGTCTTCTGAGGAGGCAGAGAATTGTTGCTGTGGTGATGTCACTGGTTGCCTAGCAACAGCAATCCCTGGGCAACCCGCAATCACAGCCTCAGAGGGAACATTTTGGATTAATTTGGGGATGATCGAGTTCATCAGTGGTTTCTTGCAGCAATCTGACAAGCTACGAGACAAGACTTTATGTCCAGAGAGATAAGATGAAGAAAGCTGCTGTGAGGTCCAAAAATCCTCTGGTCAGAAGATTTCAATTTTAACTTTTCATCCTAAAATATATAATTTGTAATTGAAATATAATAATATAACATGTTCTATTGAATTAGAAAAATGCTAACTAAAATAATTTTCACTTGTGGTCGCAGACTTCTGGACTCCGCTGTATACACCTCTTGAAATATAATGATGGATTTCATGGAAGGGAAGATAACTCCATGATCTTTGTGTTCTCCTTAGGGTGTTTTTGGATTAGGGAATAGGGTGTGAGGGTGTGAGACTGCCAGTATATTAACAGACAAACAGTGCTGAAACAGTAACTTGCTTGACTCAGCATACAGTATTTCACCACTTCACTACAGCTGACCACAGGTGACTATAGTTATGCTAATAATCAGTCCTTCACTAATTCTGTTACACTTGCAGTTTATCAGTAAATCACGTGTCATGCTTTTAGTTTTGTTCCTAAGCGATTTTGCCCATTTTAAGCAAAGACAATAGCTTCTTGTTTAATTACTTAATGTCTTTACTGTTTGCACGGTTCGTGGTTGTAGTTAAAAGTATTTACCTGCTAGCAAGTAACTGTAATCTCAGCACTAAACTCCTTCCTGCAGACTACAGGTGGCGCGCGCCCTCGTGTGGTGTGAATTTAACAGCGTCTGAGGGCTGACTATACAGTGAATATACATTTGTTCTTGTGCATTATACAGTAAGTATATTCTTGTTGTCTGTTTGTTTAGATACATCTGGAACATGAAGTGTGGTTATATTTATCCTGGCTGTAACTGAGTACCCACTGGTAAATGTTGAAGGCCCCAGAATGTGTAATTGAATGATTACCATGTTTATTAAATTACTACTAAAAATGATTAGCATAAAATTATTGAATTGTAATTCTTTAAAAAAAATTTTTTACTATAACTGCAATATTTTGTTTCTTTAGATTTGTATATGAAACTGGATATTTGTATATGAAACTGGATTATTACTGTAATAATGTAATGACTCTTGAATGTGTGTGTGTGTGTGTGTGTGTGTGTGTGTGTGTGTACATGTATTCACCCATACTTGGTTCCATTGTATGCAAAATGTAAAAAGGACAATCATCAATTCATGAATGTTTGCAATATAATACACTGATACATACATATAATAACTTATAGTTTAAGAACAAAAACAAGGAAATTTCACACTGCAGCTATGGATTACATCACTAATAATAATGACAAAACAATGCTTCAATAATGTATGCCACTGGCTCATTACGTCCTTAGGGCTACCGCTGTGTTAAATTACACATTCATAATCAACACACTCTTAAAAATGGCACGTACTAAAATATATTCCTTATTCAGATACAGAAAGACGAATAAGCATGTGTATGCACAACTACATACTGTATATGTGTGCAAAGATATAACTGAGGTCATAAAATAGGCGCTGTAGAACAGGTCCCTTACAGTGTTTGGGTAAAGCAAAGCCTTTACAATCAGATCAAACTATTTCATATTCAATTTAAAACATTACAAAAGTGTTATATAGAAATCTACGGCCCTGTTTGATCCCTACACAACCACAGATGGTGACATGAAGCTGCTCCCTCTGCTGGCTGAGGAAGTGATGTAATAGCTGTCTTCCTCTCCCATCCTTCTGTCTTCGTCTCGATCATCCTGGTAAGGAGACTGTTTGTCCTCCCAGGAGACACATGAAGGCTCATGATGATCCTTGTCATCATGGTATGCTGAGAGATCCTGATGGAGAAGAGATTATAGTGTTGTGATAGAGTCAAAGCACGTTTCTATTAAAGATTTGATTATAATCTGTGAGTAATAGGTGTGAATAATGCATGGAAAATGAACATGCCATCAAATATGTATGATTTACCATCTTAAATGCCACACAGGGTTAGAGGAATAGAGAGAGTGAGAGAAATGGCCTCTTACTGTCATCGCGTCCTCTGTCTCATGGTGCATGAACTGAGGATCAGACACAGGTTTATCGATGCTCGGCTACAAAAGGAAAAGAAAAGGATGAATTGTTGAGCTTAATAAAGTTTAGTAATAAAACTGCTCATCTTGATAAAAGTTTTCAATGGCTAAACAAACTCTGAAATACAAAATATAATACAACATTTTTAAATACAACAAATTTTAAACTGTAGGCTATTATCAGAATATATGAGTGAAAATATTAACAAAAAATATTTTTTTCTGGATTACCTTTCTAGTAAATTTGTTTAACAAAAATATATTGTAATATATTACATAACCTAAATGTCCACAAAATATAACAAAACGTTAAAACTTTCTATTCATCTTCATGCAAGGCTTAAATTAAACTTTGCTTTGTGATTCAGACTCCACTACTTGAACACATTTACATATATATAGCTATAATTATACATTTTCTTTCTTTTTTATAATATTTAAAGGATTGACTGATAACCTTTCTTCACTTTTATCAGCTACATTTTCTCAGAGGGTAAACTAAAGTATGAATTGCTCAGCTCTACTCACACTTTCTGAATAAGAATATGTCTTCATGGGAGGAGGAGGTTTGTAAGTGGGTGGACCGCTGTAAAAACAATGATCAGTAAAGTGGAAAAAAGTTCATAAGTATTATTATCTTTGATTTATTTCGTTTAACCAGGGTACCAGTTAAAGACAGCATATTACAGAGATTGCAGTACTTACTCTTTTTTTTTTTCCTCTTGCATTCGCAGACCATCACTATAGTTGCAATTAAGGCTACCAGGATGATCACACAAAGAACAGCACCAATAATACCTAGTAGTGGCACCCGCACACCATACAGCACCATGTCTATAAGTTCAGGTTGTTTATAAAGCACCACCTAAATCTTACAGCGGATCCTGCTTTCTTAGTTTGAATTAATAAATCCCAGATTCCAACACATAGAGTCAGGCTTATCTGTCTTGTATGGCATATCTGTACTGTTGACATCTTCTAAAAGTCATTAAAATGCTGCATTAATCTCTGACGACATGAGAGCTTATTTATTGATAATAATTATTATATGCATTTATTTCTATACAAATCATAGTGTTTTTTTGGATGCCTTAGTTAGCAGGGAGTAGTACAAACCCGATTCCAAAAAACTTGTGACACTGTACAAATTGTGAGTAAAAAAGGAATGGAATAATTTACAAATCTCATCAACTTATTTACAATAGAATATAGACAACATATCAAAGGTGAAAATGAAATGAAATTTTGAAATGTCATGCCAAATATTGGCTCATTTTGGATTCATGAGAGCTACACATTCCATAAAAGTTGTGACAGGTAGTAATAAGGCCATAAAAGTTAAATGTACATATAAGGAACAGCTGGAGGACCAATTTGCAACTTATTAGGTCAATTAGCAACATGACTGGGTATAAAAAGAGCCTCTCAGAGTGGCAGTGTCTCTCAGAAGTCAAGATGGGCAGAGGATCACCAATTCCCCCAACACTGCGGCAAAAAATAGTGGAGCAATATCAGAAAGGAGTTTCTCAGAGAAAAATTGCAAAGAGTTTGAAGTTATCATTATCTACAGTGCATAATATCATCAAAAGATTCAGAGAATCTGGAACAATTTCTATGTGTATGAGTCAAGGCCGGAAAACCATACTGAATGCCCGTGATCTTTGAGCCTTTAGACGCACTGCATCACATACAGGAATGCTACTGTAATGGAAATCACAACATGGGCTCAGGAATACTTCCAGAAAACATTGTCAGTAAACACAATCCACCGTACCATTTGCCGTTGCCGGATAAAACTCTATAGGTCAAAAAAAGAAGCCAAATCTAAACATGATCCAGAAGCACAGGCGTTTTCTCTGGGCCACGGTTCATTTAAAATGTGACTGTGGCAAAGTGGAAAACTGTTCTGTGGTCAGACGAATCAACATTTGAAGTTCTTTTTGGAAAACTGGGACACCATATCATCCGGACTAAAGAGGACAAGGACAACCCAAGTTGTTATCAGCGCTCAGTTCAGAAGCCTGCATCTCTGAAGGTATGGGGTTGCATGAGTGTGTGTGGCATGGGCAGCTTACAAATCTGGAAAGGCACCATCAATGCTGAAAGGTAAATCCAAGTTCTAGAACAACATATGCTCCCATCCAGATGTCATCTCTTTCAGGGAAGACCTTGCATTTTCCAACATGACAATGCCAGACCACATACTGCATCAATTACAGCATCATGGCTGTGTAGAAGAAAGATCCAGGTACTGAAATGACCAGCCTGCTGTCCAGATCTTTCAGCCATAGAAAACATTTGGTGCATCATAAAGAGGAAGATGTGAAAAGGAAAAACAAAGACAGCTGAGCAACTAGAAGACTATTAGACAAGAATGGGACAAGATTCCTATTCCAAAACTTGAGCACCTCGTCTCCTCAGTCCCCAGACGTTTGCAGACTGTTATAAAAAGAAGAGGGGATGCCACACACTGGTAAAAATGGCCTTGTCCAAACTTTTTTGAGATGTGTTGATGCCATGAAATTTAAAATCAACTTATTTTTCCCTGAAAATGATAATTTTTCTCAGTTTAAACATTTGATATGTCATCTATTTTGTATTCTGAATAATATATTGAAATTTGAAACTTCCACATCATTGAATTCGGTTTTTATTCACAATTTGTACAGTGTCCCAACTTTTTTGGAATCGGGTTTGTATTTCATACTGGGGAGTCCATAATGAAATATGAACAATAGGACTAACAATAACTTCTAATAATTATATAGTATATATATGATGTAAAATAACGTTTTTCTATTTTAATATACATTAAAATATAATTTATTCCTGTTATGCAAAGCTGAATTTTCAACATCATTACTCCAGTCTTCAGTGTCACATGATCTTTCAGAAATTATTCCAATATGTTGATTTATTATCAGTGCTAGAAACTGTTGTGCTGCTTAAGATAGATGGGTAGATAGATTGGAACCTGTGATCCTTTTTTAATAAAACATTAAAAATCTTTTCTAACAATATACACTACAGTTCAAAAGGTCTTTTTTTGTAAGAAGATAAACTTTTATTCAGCAAGCCAGATGTGTGTTAAATTGTTGAGAAGTGATAGCTAACATATATATTGTTAGAAAAGATTTGTATTTTGAATGAATGCTGTTCTTTTTAACTTTTTATTTATTGAAGAATCCTGAAAAAAAGTATTGCAGTTTCCCAAAAAATATTTGGCAGCACAACTATTGCCAACATTGATAATAATAAATCACCAGGATCATGTGACACTTTATACTGGAATAATTGCTGATGTAAATTCAGCTTTGCATCACAGAAATAAACTATATTTTAAAGGATATTAAAATAGAAATCATTATTTGATATTGTAATAACATTTTGGAAAATTACTGTTTTTTCTGTATTTTTGATCAAATAAAAATACGCCTTGATGAGCTTAAGAGACTTCTTTAAAAAAATATGTTTTACTGATCCCTAACTTTTGAATGGTAGTGAGTGTGTGTGTGTGTGTGTGTGTGTGTATAATTATAATTTTATTAATTTATACTTGCCAATTTAATAATACTCTGATAAACCTGTTTAAAACATTTTCTGTTTAATATGCAATTATTTCTTTTTCAAAACTAAGTTGGTAACTCCGTTTTGAATAAAGGCATGCGCTAAGCTAATATTGTACATGTCTGTCGATGTACTGTAGTGGAGTAACTTGATGTTACACTAGATGGTGCTCCAACTGTATAAAAACACTCATTACGTCTAACTTCCTCCTGCTCGATGTTTTCCAGACACAGAATCGCTGATATCACCACCCTGAAAGTGCAGCGTTTACTGTGAAAATAGATCTACTCTCACGGATCACTCTCATTACGTCGCAGGTGTTTTTAAGGGCAGAATAATGCCTTTGTTAAAGGGGGAGGAATTTAAAAGAAAGACAAGAGTTTGGATAGAGGAATGTGTGCACGTCATCACGTCTTGCTGAATATCTGCCCTGTCAATCATATGTCGTTCTTTCCCTCCTTTCGTCTCGCGCTGTCAATCTCTTGTTCATGTCCTGAAGCACTCTTTCCTCTTCTCTCTCACTCGGTTCAGCTGAAGTCAGATAACACATCCGAGAAGATAGAACATATAATTTCATTACACTACTCTCAAGAATACGGGATTCTGGTCAATCACAATGTTAAGCATCAACTATTTTCGTAGAATGATGCTAAACTGGATGTTTTACTTTTGTCCATGGCAACATACTGATTCTATTATCTGTCTTATTGAGGCTACATTTAAGATTGTTAGGCAATATTATCATTATTATTATTAATAACTTTTTTTTTTCATTTCAATAACCACACAACTTATGCTGCTGTATAGGCCTACTACACCCTACTACACCCTTTTCATTTAATTTAATTTCCTAGAAGTTTCTACCCTACTGGAGAGAAAAGTAACACCTTGATCTGCCAGCCGTGGGTCTTTAACCATGTTTCTAAAAGTTCACTTTGTTGTTGCAGATGAAATATAACACAGATCAAATTAAATAAATATTTTTACCAGGTTAAATGTTGATTATTAGTAACTCAAACCCATTTATTTAAACCTGTCAGTCACAGACATCAGCCATGTTTGTAGCTTTAACGCTTTTTATTCATGTTTGTAGCTCTGAACCGAATCCTTCACCAAAACGCAATGGATTTTGGGCAATATTAACAATAAGTTTAAATGGATCCACACTTCAAAAATCAACCTGAAATATTAGACCATTTTTTTTTTAACATACTATTATTTGGGAGATACTTATTTTAATCTCACATAAAATTTAGGATAGATAGTATGAACATTTGGACGCAGGCTATGAATTTCTTGTGAGATTTTGCACAGGGTTTAGTCACACATATTCGCTAAACACTGACCAACAGAAAGCTGCTTGGTTTTAAAGTGACTTCTGCGTGAGCTGTGTTTCATGAATTGCTACACTAATGACGATAGACAGTGGACCTTTTTGCCAGTGAAACTCCACTTAAACTTATCTAATGTGACCAAACCTTTCCTCCACAGTCTCTGTTTTTATCATATCAATTAAAATAAAGACTTAATAAAAAATGGTTGCTATGAGTACACACTGTAATTTAAAAGATTTAGTGGTTTGGAGAATTATATATGTAATTTCAATGTTTTCACATCTGTGTTTTTATTAGTTTTGTGTAATAATATGACATATGATAATGATAATGACCAACTAACTGTACATTATCTCTTCCATGTCACACATAAATATATATTTCTTCTTATTCATTACACACAAACAGCACATACTTGAGCATGAATGACAGAATTATCCCATCACACAAACAGAATGAGCAAAACGCCACTCAAATCTGAGAACACAATCAGGGAGACAGCTGATTCATTGGAGAACGAGCCTTTGGCGTTATACCACAAACACAGAAAGAGATGGAGAGAGAATATGAGGTGTAGAGGAAGTGAAGGTCACTGCAGACAGAGGCAGAATGAGGGAAGAATGTGTGTGTGTGTGTGTGTGTGTGGAGCAATAGCGTAAGAAAGCACTGAAAAAAACTCAAATCAGTCTTCACTGTGACATCTCCGTTTATAAACTCCAGTCTGCAGCTGGTCTCAGACAGAACATCCATGTGAGGCTGTTTACTGCCACATAAACGGCTAGACACAGATATTCACAGTGTTACAGTGACCAAACTGGTTGTGTCATGTTAAAGGGATAGTTCCCCTAACATGGAAATTCTGTCACCATGCACTAATTTCAATGCAAATCTATTAGTCTTTCTTACAAAACTGAACATTACATAAATTAATTAATTGTATTACTTTAATATTTGTTTTATATTGTTTCAATTTTTGTTTATATTTATTGATTTAATTTAATTTAATTTAAATTGCCCTGGTTTCCAAACATCCGTCAATGTGCTCTTTGAAATGAATGTAGTTTCGTCTACTGATTGTCAAAACCAGATTAGAGATAAACGTCTGTAGTTTTGTTTATCTTTCCTGTGGCCTTTGCTCATAGTTCAGAGTAACTGAAACTAAAAGCATTCTGAAAGCTCTCGGGCTCAGTAAACTGTAGTAAGCAGTAAATCAGTTACGGTGATTAGCATCGTGTCACATGACCCATTTCTGCCAAGACAATCCTATTTCACACGGTGTGTCTAAAGTGGCAGGTCGATGGGATTAATTTGTTGAATAAACAATTTAAGGTGAATTATGGATGTGTCGATGTGAAAAGACATACGCAATTAAGGGGATTATGGCATTAGATGTGATTCTGCATCAACGTAAGGTCGCAAATAGACCAAATGTGTATGTGTGTGTGTCCAGATCCACACTTAATGGAGTTAGATTATCAGCATCTATCCTGACTCAGTGGAATTTGACATCGGAGAACATTTCCCATGAGACATTGCATCCCGGTGAATAACGATAAGAGACAGACAGATCAAAGAGAGATAAGGACACTGAAAAACTAATGTTCAAACACAAGTTCTGACATATTACCCTGCACCCATGACGAACCCAACCTCAGAAGCTCATGTAAAGGTTTTTTTTTTTTTTTTTTTTTTTTTTGAAGTGGCTCCAATGGTGGTCACTTTGTGCGATGGTGGGATAAAACATGACTTGAAAAAAAAAAAAAAACAACAAAGTCAGATGTAGTCAAGCAGCATGGTTTTTGTTTAGTGTGCAAGCAGATAATCATGTTTATTTATAAAGCACTTCATACAATACAGATTACAAAGCATATAATACAGTTCACAGATTTTACAGTTTCAAAGCAGTTTCACAGTAATAAACATTCATGTTGTATTGCTGTGGCAAAGTTTTTAATTATGAAACAAATACAAAGACAATGGTGTGATCATTCAGCTCAGTTTAGTTCAAAGTTAATTCAGATAAGTTCAATACCATCGTGACTGTTGTAAAGTTCATTAGTTATGAAGCAAACTCATACTCATAAACAGAAGAGAACAGTATCATTATTTAGCTCTAGTCAGTTGAGTGTTGGTTCAGTTTAGTTCATTAATAGTGCAAATATAATCAAATTATGTCCTCCCTAGATAGCAAGTTCAAAACAATGTTAAATCCATGTTGATGTGTCAATGCTATTCGCATTAATTTATTTCAACAGTTATTTTTAATAGTTTATTTATTTATTTAACCGTAATATAATTGAAGGTATACTGTAATGTTGTTTTTACATAACTGTAGTTGAATTAACATTGAAATCTCAAAAAAAATATGTTCAAATATGTTATGTCAACTTAACTGTAGTTCAGTCAATAGACAATATGAAAACTTTTTTTCTATTTGCTGAGCACAAAATTAGAAATATGGATGTAGTATCTTTGAAGTTTGTTTATTTACTATATACGTCTATATCAGGGTATGCTTACACGACAACAATGTACTAAAAATGAAAAAAATGTCCTGTACATGTACAGAAGAAAACATTGTCAAAGCGATCACGCATCCGTGAAAATGACTAAAAATGCTGTATAATGCATGCCAGGCCAGTAGTTGGCAATATCACTTTTTAAAGAAACGCTATACTCGCCTGTGCACATTTTTTCAGACTGAACATGTAATACACACAAGCATGACATCACGGTTACATTTTTGTATTTTACATAGAGACGATAACAGTATCGTTTTAAAAAACATGCACTTGGAAATACATTTTCAAAGGTTCACATGTTCAGGCCCCCAAAACACTGTTATTGTGTAAATGACTGGACAAAATGCATTCAAAGTTTTAAACTGTAAATTTTTAGTCACCTAAACGCCCCCTAAAATGACTAAAGCTTCAATAACTGTTACAGATTCTCTAATGAACAATTGTAAATGGAAGCATTGTGGCAGGGACGTGTAGTCTTCAAGGCCTTTTTTTCCAGCTGAATTTATCTCCAGTTCAAATTAATCACACACAAAGGGTCTAATTAAGGTCTTCAGGAACTGTAGTAACTTCCAGGCAGGTTTGCTGAGACCGGGCTCTGCATGAACATGGAAAAAATCTCATTAGTTTCCATTTTAAACCACATAGCATTCACATGACAAGTGTTCCCAGTTAACTTTTAGTATAACTGAGCTGATGTGTTTTCAATGACTTTAAAGCTCACTGACTGGGGAACAGCCACTAGCGTTCTGCATGGATATTTGCATGACCTTGTGCTTGTCAAATACAAATGAATGTTAGTTCAATGTCACAGTCTTCACCCATGTGTGCTGTCGAGTCATCAAAATTTCAAATTGCTGATCCATTGGATCGATGTCACCTTAATATCTGGGTCTCTGGTGACATATTTGAATAATTATAAGGTTATGATGATGAGACCTTAGTGAGTCTTTTCACAGAATATATTCTGTCTATAGGCGCAGAACATCCTGACAGGTAACGTTTTTCTACCTATATTTTTATTCTCAAACATTTACGGACTGGCATGTGTGTTTCTGGTTATCATCCTGCCGATGGGTTTATCTTGTGCATTCTCTACCTCTGACTTTGAACGGAAATGCGGTTCACAAGTGGTCACCATTTATTTCACTTGAGCTGCGTCGAGCACTGTAATATGCCGCATATATGCCATGCATTTTGACTCACCCCATCACTCCTTATGATAACAATGCGGCACGAGTGTGTGCATGTGTATGTATCTTCAGCAGTCTCATTCATCACACTCTGCCCAGCACTAATCAAAGCTGAGGCCTAGACTGAGCCCATGCCATGCATTTAAACTGTCTGAGGATTAAACTGATGTCAGCGACACTCAGTCTCTGTGTGTGCATAAGTATGTGTGCTTCTCTCCGGGGAGGCAGTGAGGTTTCTGCCACTGCGCATTAAGGCAGTAGACAGTAGCCACAGGAGGAGGCCGAATCCCCATCTCCAAGGTCACTGCTCCCTCAACACCCACAGCTCCTGACGTCACTCATGCGATTTTTCAATATTTCTGACAAATACTGATTTTCCCAGAAGCTACAGCCAATCATTCACTCTTTTACAGTCTAGCACACAAGCATGTTTACTTGGTTAACACAAGGACATATTGTCCTATAAACTTACATTGTTTATATATAAACATAATACAAAAGTTCATTCTAGTCCACTAATTTGTTTGCTTAATGGTAGCGACAAGTAATTCTCTTTATGTGTGAGACGCTGTATTATTTTTTATTTAAACAATTCAAGACCCCCACAATGCACAGCAGTTTAGAGAATGCCTGGATGAAATGTTTCATTCAGCAATACAAAAAATATGGTAAAAGTAGTAAGAGTAATATGCAACAGATTCATTCAGGAACATGTGATGTGATTCTTTGAGTGTGTCATTGAATCATTCAGTCAACTGATTCAGAACATCACTAATGTGTGTTGCTTGGAGATGTAACAGGTTTTATACAGAACTATTATCATTGGAGCAAAAATGCAATAACCTGCTATATTGTGTCTAAAATGTAAGTTACTCAATTTTAATGTATTTTTGTATTTTAGTCATATTTATAGCGCCATATTTAATTTTTGATGGGTGAGAGATGAGACATACTGGATAGTTATGTCTATATAACATTTGCAAATCAAGCTGTAATGTGACATGAGAGTGAAACATGATATTCAACATAAAATAATCTTTAATTTAAAAGGGTAAGTACTGTAAATAGGGTCTATTCTGACTTCATGTGGACTTTTATGTATTATTTTATGTATGAATCATTCGTGCAATTGAGGATGACCGCAAATGTCCTCAAGAAGATGTTTTAGCTCACTTGTGGAGACAAATGTGCTCCTAAAGAATAGTTAAGAAAACACACACACATTGCTGTCAAGTGTTAAAAATGACTCTCACCAGTGCCCTTACAGTCATCAGAATTATTTTTAAACTTTACTTTCCCATTTCCCCTAAACACACACAGCCACAAATATGCTGCTAATTAAGTGTTGAGAGAACACCACACATTCTCTCAGTCATCAGGATTATATTTCAACTTGTGATGTCTTCTCTCTCCCATAAACACCCACAGTCAGACGTACAGAGCTCATCAAGCATGAAGAGCAGCCACCGCACATTCCCTTCCCTTTCTCTCAATCATTAAGATTTTTGGGAGAAGCATCTTCATCAACTCTCTGGTAATTTCTGCAGTTATACAAAGCTTGTGTCTCACTATATCTCAGTATTTTCTAAGCATTTTTCTTCCAATCCAGATCCTTTCCTACTGGCTTGAGCCTCGAAATGGTCTATTTTTCAGTCCTTTCAGTTTTGTCCATTATGAGCACACAATTCATTTTACTATATCTCTTTAGCAGGGTCCATAAGTCTGAAAGCTCTAAAGTGAAAATGCTTCTTTTTGATATTAATTCAATTTTCTCGTTACAAATGATATTAAGTCAAAGCTTCACAATAAAGATGGCCTGGGGCCAGTTAAGTGAGCTGTCATCTTTGTGAGTTATTGGATCAGCACTTCAGCACTTCACTAATCATGTTCATATATTCTTTTTACACTATTTATAAAAATGTTTTAGTAAAGAACAGAAGGCGGCTTAACATTTGATAAAAAAAATATTTTAAATGTTATTAAATAATATAATAAATATTAAATAAAAAAAATACATATCAAATATGAAATTGATTTCATATTTTAAATTATTTTAAATTATAATTTAAAATTTTAGAATTTTAAATTATAGTAATACTGATATTATATTGTCTTGAATAAAAAAACAAAACACAAAACACAAATTTCCTTATTTGATTAGTGACCTTGAAATAGTGCAGGATCGTAAAGGAGTCTTAGTCATTTCATCTATTTGACATCATAATGGTTTCTTTGTTTTACATTTCTCTTTATTTATATAATTTACCTTGAATGTCAGATTTTCCGTTTTTGTACATGCTAAAGCTCTACAGGAACCTGCTGTTTAAGTTTAAAGAAGTGTGACTGAATAAAAAAGTTAACAACAGTGAAAGAATGACATTTTTCCCACAAAGATTTTCCAGTTTCCAAAGTTAAAGTGTTACTGCCGAGGGCAGACAGTGTGTTAACCTTTCTAACCTCTATCTATATTACACACATTCGCACAAACACACAGGAAGTCATTTATCCAAGCACACTCATTAAGATTTCCATGTATTAGCATTTAGCAGTCGCTGCTGGGCAATAGTGCTGCGATCGCTCGTGTTTAGAGATGCAGATGTATTAGAGCGCCGTGGTTTAAGGCGTCTGCCCATGGCCTAAACAGCCTCGTGACTGAACCAACCAGTTCCTGATTACCAGTAAATTACACCAATTACAAAGCCACATAAAGCCCCAGGGTCCCCATCGCTCGGTGAGCATGTGTGTTCACTGATGTGTGTGTATTTGTTTACCTGTTTGCAAGCTAGGAGTTATTCAGCTTCATTAGCGAGCATTCGTCCTTGCTACAGTCATGATTGCTGTGTTTTCCCGCCACAGTCTGCAGCCACATTCCAAACTCACCCCAAAACAGCGGCTTTAACCGGAGCGAACACACCCCTACACAACCCAGAGATTCAAAGCATCCCAAAGCCAACGACCGCACGTCCCACACATCCCTGAATATCTGAGATTATACCAGCATTGTACAGACAAATAGCACCTCTCGGTCCAAACCAAAAGTCCATGTGCTGTTTTCCAGAAGCTGTATATGAACATCCCAAAACCTTTAATTACACACCCGATAAAAAGCATTTAATGTGACTGAGTTATTGCGACCTAACAAGGGAATCTGTGGCTTTGTCCTGTGCCACAACTCCCACTCCATTATCTGCTGTAAAAATAACAATGAGCTGGGAGAGAGAAAGAAAGAAATTGAGGGAAGAGAGAGAAAGGAGGACAGTAATGATCATTACAGACGTCCATGTTGTCCTTTTCTGCCATAGATGCTGCGGGGCGGGTGGGTGTCATTTTTTAGTGTGTAAAGTCTGTACTGCATTGATTAATGCTATGCTCTTTCTCTCTCACTCATTATTTGAAATTATTGCTCATCTAGCTATTTGGCTGGCCCCAGTAAACACACTGCTCTGTAATATGAGTGTATGAGACAGTGAGAAACCACACAGCTTATATTTGCAGCTTACATGACTGTCGTCATCATCACTAATCAGAGCAACAAGGCAGAGCAGGACAGCAGACCACTGAAAGCCTGTTAGACACAAGACCAGAGTCTGCCTGTGTTTGAAGAGCCACAACAAACCCACAGTCCATTCTTTCTACACATGTATTATTGCAAAGGGTGTAGATGACTCTTTGTGCACACAGAATGTATTTTTTGCTTGTGATATTATTTGGGTCAATTACTGGATGCTCATTTTTATCTATGAACTTATTCAGAAATCCATTAGAAATGCAATCCTTACATATAATGACATATTTTTTGTTTCTTTCTTTCTTTCTTTATTTCTCATGGAAACCTACGTCTGCTGTGTAGTTTATTTTTGTAACCTGAAAATTGTCAGTCGAATGTGTCCCCATGTCATTTCACTGTAATCTTTACACACTGTGCCCCTTGTATCACGCAGAATGTATTCTGCTTGTTACCATATTGTTCTTTCGCTGTCAATCCAGTCCAGTTCTACAGAAGAAACGGATGATGCTGATTTTCTGCAATTTATTTTCACATACAATGCACTAGTCTTGTCTTTTGTGCCTGCTAAACTGTTTCTAAATGTGTTTCTGAATGATATGACTCCTGCTAGACTCAGTGCTCTCCCGCTCCCAGCTTGCTCTGAATGCCTCACATTAATTTAGATGAACTTAATTAAGCAATCATGTGATCATCTGATGTCTTCATTGCAAGGGCCAGATTTACTATGGATTTCATCAGTGGCTTTTAACACCGTCCCATTTTTAATGTTCACTCTCTCTCTCTCCCTCCGAAACAAATACTACCTCAACCTCAAACTAAATCAAAAGCTGATCTAGCGCCATAAAAATCTGCTCTCCATAAAATTTAACAAGACCATTAATACCAATGTTATATTAGTCCCCCCATGTACAGTATATTGCAGGCTCTCTTTGTGCATGCACATGCATGTGAGTTTTCACAAGCAGCATCAGCTGTGCATCTGACCATCACACCCCGCTGTATCCTTCTGTCACAGCTGCCACGGAGACACAGGGTGGATCTGTCAGTGTAGTGTCATGGCAACCGTCTCTCGGGTGACAGCAGATGAAGAGTAATCAATACGCAGTGTTAAGCAGAAACAGCAATGAGATGCATATGAGTGAAGTCTGTCACAAGTGTACTGATGCTCAAACACTGAATCAATATGTCCATCCAGTTCATGAAGAGTTCATTTCCCTCCCTCAAAGTCTCCCTTTACTTAATATACAGAGACAAATCAGTGGCGTTTCACTGAGGCATGTGAACAGAGCTGCTGTTTTGCGATATTTGAAAGTGTATGCAACATCAGGCTGGTTAAATATCTGGGCTAGTGTCTGAGAATAGATTCATGGTACTACAAGAAATGTGCTAACTTTAATTCATATAATGCTAAATACTATTTAGATATAATTAAATTGGATGGCTCTGTAATTATATCACTTTTTTAAAACTTAAAATAATAGGTGTTGAGGGTGAAAAACATTTGAAAAATATAGAATATAAAAGACTATAGGATTTATTTAAAATAACTAGGTATACAGTAGGTGTAGGTATTTTAATAACTATTTAGTTGGATATTGGTTTGAATTTGCTTAGACATTGTAAAATAGCATACTTTTTAAAAAAATGTTCTTTGAAAGTGCTATCGTGTCATTATGAAGTGATGGAATTTTCACATTCTAAAATTTTATTTTCTAAAAAACATTATTTAGAATTTTTGAATATATTTTTAATAGTACTAATATTAAGTCATAATAATTCATTCATAATCTATCTATAATAGAAACATTTTTTCTACTTTTAAAATTAATTCTAATTATTTTTAGATTTTTTTCTTTTGACAGTCCTAATAATCATAATAAATTAAGTTCAACAAAGCAAATTTACACACACACACACACACACACACATATATATTAAAAATAATTTTAAACTAGAACAAATGATATATGCGTATATTACATATTAGAAAACCTTTTTTAATCAAAATTAATTCTAGATATCTGTATATTTTATTTTATTATTTTATTTCGACAAAGGTATGTTCAACAAAGAAAATGTAGGTCTTTCCAAATACACTCCAGATGTACATAAGTCAGAAATAAATGACAATTTTTTTATTTTTTACAATTCTAATTCAATTCAAAAACTCAAAGAGAGAAATTTGTTCAGTTTTTAGATTTAAAATAAAAAGAATCATTGTAATAACGGCCATTTTAAGAATGCTAAATGGTATCAAAGATAACACAAGATCAAAGTAACACATTTCTTGTTTAGTTAAAAGTGCATCTTATATGAACATGACAGCAATGAAAGCGATTCGAACACTAAGATGTGTTTTGGCAAACATGCCAAAGTATGTTCTCCCCCAGCTCTTGTCAGGAAACGCTGTCAGAGTTGTCATAGCTGATTATGTAGGCCATGAAGGCATTCTCAACACTGAGTCGACATGACATGACATGACAAATAGCCTATATGTTTATTTAAAGTTAAACAGCATTAGGTCAGAGACTGGCTGGCACTACTCATTTTTGGAAATGTCAGGTCCGTAGCAGCTATGGGCCTAATGACTAATGTTTCTCAGACTGGCCTAAAAACAGCTACACTGGTCTGTGCCTGGCACAAAAATAATTCGAAAAGAATGAGGAAACAGGCCATCTTTTATAAAGGCATAATAGTTTTGCCACACGAGGCGCTGCAGGTGAGCGCTGATAACCATCTGGGCCACAGTGGATGAAAGATGACCAAATGATGACTCATTATGTGAAACAGAAATCTCAAAGACAAAGATGTATTGTCTGTGAATGAATCTTAGCGTTTTCTGCATCTGATAGAGAATAGGAAGAACGTGTTCAATTTCTCATAACTAATGGTTGGAATGTCTGGCTACCGAAACTAAAATCCTCAGACATATACAGTAAGTGAATCGCCACCCCAGCCAGTTTATACAAAGCAAACCATACAATCCGGTATTTCCTGTCCTGAGGCTCAAGCTTTAACTAAAAGATTTTTAGGCGCCTACAGCACACACAAGCCTTATCTTATAATATCCATAAAGAAATGGGTTAGCAGCTAAAATGGTCTGGAAGCTATGGCTTGATGTGCCCTATAAAAATGGGAGAAACAGGAAACAAGACATTAATCCAGTGTCCATTGCATCTGCAAAACGTTGACAGAAGACAGAACTGCGAGAAGCCGTGTGCATGACTGTTTTTGGGCGGCCCGTTGATCCAGATTGACGCTTGTGTGATTTAGCTCGGCTTGGGTTGTGAGTGTGTGTGTGTGTGTTTGTTTGAAGCTCTAGAAGTCCTGCTGAATAAATAAGTAAGAGAGTGGCTGTCAAGCCTGATGAGGAGTTATTTCTGAAATACTGCATGTCGCAGAGCACCCTGCTCTGTTTGGGCTGCAGGGCATTCTGGGGGATCTCAGCCTGAAAAGCTCTGGCCATGACCACAGTTAGATAGAGCAAGCACTGTCCGGTCATTCACATCAAAAACTGTCTCTCACTAACATGCTGATGAGCTGAAAATGATTTTCATGTTGTGGTCATTAAATTAGCATATTAAAAAAATAAAAAAAAATAATGCATCTATCTATCTATCATCTGTCTGTCTGTGTCTTTCTAGAAGCTGAAGATGCGCTGTTAGAGAAATCAACTAGTCATGACTGTTGTGTAGTACCTTTGTGCCGCATCCACTGTTTAGACCACATTGCTTCGACGATATAGATCTGTCAATAAAGTCACACAGATGCAACCAATACAGCACAGTTAATTTGGCAGAATGATAATAGCTTTCTGGAACATACATTGTTGTCAGGCAATCTGACTGGACGGTCACTGACATGCTTCGGGGAAAGTCTATAAGTGTGCCATCTGAGGCTGACACTACATGTATATTATCCATCAACAATTGCAAAATAGTACCCGCCATCACACAAGCAAACATTAGAGCACAGCAGTTTGGCTTTGCCATCACGCAGACTTGCTGGCATGTCACCGCTCCACAAAAGCAGCACAAGCGTTTGTGAGTGTAGAGCAGTCTAACTCTGCCCTTTCCAGCTGCAGAAATGAGACGAGGTCAGGGGCATCTAAGAGAGAGAGAGAGCAAGAGCCAAAAGGCTATGCAATGAAGGACAAGAGAGGAGAGAAGGAGAGTGAGAGAGAGAGAGAGAAAGAGAGGGGGAGCAGTGTCATCTCTCTGCCCGCTGGCCTTCCCAGCTGTTGTTCTTTCTTTCTGCTTTCCCCTTCACATTTCATCTGCCTTCACCCCACACAGACCCCTCGTTCTCTCCGTCTCAGTGTCTCTCTCTTACTCCCCGATGTTCCCCTCCTATTTTTCTCTGTGACTCAGTGAAACAGGTCAAGTGTTACTGCATTTCCCCTCCAGCTCAACCTGCCTAATACAAGGCATGACTCTATTTAAAGGGATAGTTCACCCAAATATGATTATTGTGTCATCACCTACTCACCCTCATGTCTTTCCTAACCTCTTGATACTTTATTTACATTGATTTTTACTATATGGATAAAAAAATAATAAAAAAAATCTGAATATCCACAAAAGGTCTGGAATGACATGAGGGTGAGTAAATGAAGCCAGATTTTTTTTGGGAGGATGAACTATCCCTTTAATTGGGCGTTTGTTTTAGTTTTTTTATTATTTTTTGAGCGTGGCCGGTAGTGGTTTTCATTCATTTTTATCGCAGGTCAGAAAAAACAAAGTCTCAAAAGTTTAGAAAGGCAAGGTAAATAATTGCTGAACAAAATAGATTTTTGGGTGAACTATCCCTTTAATGGTGCTTCTTTATCCTTTTTTGGAGCTTAGCAGGCCAAGGTCTTAGTCCATTTTCATTGCAGGTTGAAAAAAGAAAGTTGCTAAAGCTTGGAATGACATGACGGTGAATAAATGATGAAAGAATAAAATTTTGGGGGGTGAACTATCTTTTTAACACATTCACAGAGAACATGAAAACTCCCAATCACACAGACTGTGCAGGGTAGCTCATCATTACCGGCCCATCACATTTTTGTAAGGCACTCAACATTAAGCCAGACAATCAGCCATCGGTATTTCATTTTCTGTGTGGTCCACATACACACCACAAGCGATGTGGAACTGACTCTGCAGGGAAGCAGACTGGTTGAAGTGTCGTCCAGGACAATCATATCCATGAATATGGCTCATGCAGTCGACTGGGTGTGTGAGCGTTGAAGGTTGACAAGATGTTTCTGAGTATTGTGCTGTGGAATAGATACAGAGAGTGGTGTGAAGCATGTCATTGCAGTCCCATTATTTGATGGTGCGGAAAAGAGTGTGTGTGGAAACAAACTGTAAATAACTGCTGTTGCCTGTTTAAAGTAAACAACCTGCAATTTAAACACCATCCATTGCATTCTCGGAAGGTGGCATGAGTGTTTAAACCTGCTGGACCTATTTTATTCAAATGTTTTAAATAGCAAAAGATGACTTTTAATGAATGTGTCCTTTTGAGGATAATGTAACCAGTTAGCACAGCACGGTAATTTAATGTGAATGCAAATCATTTGATGAACGGAAATCACTGATGTAAGTACAGAATAGCTCTAGAAGGTAATTAATCTACTTATTGAATATTGACACCTGGATTGTTAGTCGATTGAATATTATTAACCTATTTATGTTCCTAAGACAAAATATAATAATGAAATTCTGCTCTGATCAAAATAGCCATTAATTTCATGCAGTGCAGTCTGATGCAGTTCGAGGATAACTGTGATGTATTGGGAAATGGATCCAGGACCAGAAACAGAGATATGAACACTGCACAGGCTGATGGGAAAATTGATCAAATAGATCTCTTAGAGGAGGTCAAGGCATTTTCCGTTTGAGTCAAATCTTATGTCATTAGACTGACATACTGTATATAAAATATCTAATATAATATGTCAAAAATGTTATTTGTCTATATTTGTGTACATTGTAGAATCTTCACCCTATGTTGTTTCAGGAACAGTTAATACTGATAATTTCTATCAAAAAGTCTCTTTTTCATTCGTTTTCTATCTTGTCCATCACTGGAATAGGTTACATTTTAACTATTTAAAAATATATTAAAAAATGTTATTTAAAATAATGATAATATTTCACAATATTACTGTTTTAACTTGAAAGCATAAGAGACTTCTTTCAGAAAAATTCAAATATCTTACCAACCTCAACATATATATATATATATATATATATATATATATATATATATATATATATATATATATATATATATATATATATATATTTTTTTTTTTTTTTTTTTTTTTTAAGTACGTTCTTTGGGCTGACATGGTCACTAGCTGTCACTGTATTGAAAAGACTGAATCTTTTCTGTTCCACATGAAAAATAACAGCATGTGGGTTCAGAATGGTCATGATGGTGTAAATGAATACTGTTTTCTGGATAAACTATTCCCTTTTACATGAAGAGTAAGAGTTCAATGACTAAAATAGATGTGAACTGTGCCTAAATTACTAAGCATGTCTTTGATATTGTGATGCACAGTCCCCCTCATGTCTGGATGCTGGACTGGGCAGTGAAGTGTTACTGCAGTGGATGGTTTTGATGCGATATTGAGCAGTGGAGTGTATGTCTGGACTAGTTGTTTAGCGTAAAGGATAACAGTGGATGCTGTGGAATGGAGTGTTTGAGCCAGTCAAGCAGAAGTGAGCAGCACTGAAGCTGCAGAAATGATCAAGACGAGGGAAGAGAGAAGAGAAAAGTGCGCTCTGCTGGGTTGTCAGATGGATTATTTCACAGCATCCCACACTCATTCATCCACATCACTTCATCACTATACACAACCTCTCCATAACGAGAGAAAGAGAGGGATGGGTGATATGAGAACAGCAAAGGAAGAGGAAGGGATAACAGGAGGTGAAGAAAAAAAACTGATGGGTCTTCAAACTGTTAAAAGTGATAGTTCTTAAGTGATAGTCTTAATGTTGTTTCTTCATTTTGGACCAGAAAGGAATTAATCAGTTGGTCCAAGTCATAAAAACACTATGAAATGCATTTCTCAAAAGTATCTTTAGATATGGTCACAACACTTGTTGTAAAAGTACACGTTTGAATGTGCTCTAACCTAAAGTTATACTGGGGTATGATGTTAAGTAGGAACCCCTGATTGAATCAAACATATGTTTGATTGATTGAACAACATGCATGTTAGATCAAGTAACCACTAAATTACAGAAAGAGTTGTTATTTGTAGCAGAAGAACTGCTTCTCAATATTATTAACTCATCGTTATCTTTAGGTCACATCCCAAAACAATTCAAGCTGGCGGTTATTAAGCCTAAATCAAAACTAGATCCTATTGAACTGGCAAATTACAGACCATTTTAAATCTTTTCGATTATGTCTAACATTTTATAAAAACTTGTGTCTGCTCAATTGTGCTCCTTCCTGCAAAACACAAAGATCTCTATGAATAATTTCAGTCAGATTTCAGGCCCCTCCATAGCACAGAAACTGCACTTGTTAAAATTACAAATGGCTTGCTTCTTTCGTCAAAACATACTTGATCTTAGTGCTGCATTCGACACCAAAGCTCATGACATACTCATAGATCGATTACAAAACTATACAGGTATTCAAGGGCAGGCTCTAAGATGGTTTAGCTCCTACCTGTCCGATCGCTACCATTTTATTTACTTAAATGGGGAGTCATCTCATTTAACACCAGTAAAATATGGAGTGCCACAAGGATCTGTCCTAGGTCCAAGGCTATTTTCAAAACATGTTTTGAACATGTTGCCCCATGGTAATATTATTAGAAAATACGGGATGAGTTATTCTGATGATAGTCAACTCTATATTTAACAAGACCAGATGAAACGTCTAAATTATCCAAGCTAACAGAGTGTTAAAAATGTAAAAGATTGGACGGCCAATAATTTTCTCCTATTAAATTCAGATAAGACAGACATATTACTTATCAGACCACAGTACACAGAATCTCTTGGATTACAATGTGCAACTAGACGGAAGTACTGTTATTTACTCTACAGTCAAAAATCAGGGTGTTATATCTGGGTGTTATAAAGGTGTATTAGACAATGCCCTTAATAGTTTAGCTCCTGCATACCTAACTAGCCTTCTACCACACTACAATCCATCACGCATCCTAAGGTCACAAAACGCTGGACATTTGGTATTACCTAGGATAGACAAAGTCCACTAAAGGAGGTAGAACTTTTTCGCATATGGCTCCCAAACTCTGGAATAGCCTTCTTGTTAATGTTTGGGGTTCAGACACACTCTCTCTGTTTAAATCTAATTAAAGACACATCTCTTTGGCCAAGGATTCAAATAATGCATCTCATAATCTTGTACTGCAGTTATATCTGATCAAATGCACATTAATATTCTTTAGCTTGGGCTGAACTAATCAATTCTGCTTGTTAGAAACAGCAACTACGCTAATTACGTCTGTGTTTATTTCTCTGTTTTTGTGTAACTAGGATTTACACAAGCTTCAGTCTGGATCCAGAACACCTGAGAAGAGATGATGCTGACCACTCAGAGGACCTCAGTTGATGCTAACCCTAAAACAGCATACAGAACTAACAAATGTTACTATAATTTTGACTGCAACAAATAATAATTGCTATTAATATTGTTCAACTTCTGTGTGATTACATCTTTAATTTAATTAATTTAATGTTCCATACTTTTCTCTCATATGTACATTAAGTGACAGTCACCAGTCATGTAGATTTGTATCGTGAAAAGCACTATACAAATAAATTTAATTGAATATGTAGATAAAGTGAAACAATGAACAAAAATAGCAAAGTACTGCTCAGATGCCATGTTATTTACAGGAACAATCTAACATTAATTTGATCTTGAACCAACTAACTAGTAGAAGTTATTACTCCACCATCTGCGTGACTTTATTGACAGATCTATATTAATGAAGCAATGTGGTCTGAATAATGGATGCAGGACAAAGGTACTACAACAGTCATGACTATCTAGTTGATTTCTCTAACAAAGCTTTATACCATGGTAGTAAAGCAGTGAGCTATGTTGTTGAAACACTACCCAGAATAATTAGACTGGTTTGGTTCAAAGGCTCCTTCGAAGACTATTATACAGTTCGCCAGACCTGTGGGCCACTTTCATAACACTTTTATGGTGCCTTTTTTTAAGCTTAAAAGCTTATGTCCCTATTAACTCTAATTGCATGTAATAGAGCGACCAGCATAATCGTGATTTTTTTTTTCTTCTATAAAAGAAGGTTTGGAACAACATGAGGGAGAGTAAATTATTAATCATTCCTTTAATCTTGCTCATAGATATACAATATAATGCGTTTTCAGTGTGTGGAATAGACCGTGCAGGGGTGCTTTGTGTATCAATTTACAAGAGTGGCAATGTGTGCTTGCCTTTAGGAAGAGGGAAAAGTGTGTGTGTCTGTTCAGAATCCACTGAACACAAACAGTCATCCTCCTTTCATCTCAAACTCTGTTTTTGCAGGTGGGTCGTCTCTCAGGGGAGAGGACAGAATGAGTCAGAGACTACAAGACTATTTCCAAGCGTTCTACACATCAAAAAGCGAGAAAAAACACACACACTACAGTATATGATGAATATGTATGTATTTATGTATGCAGTTTTATTTGTATTTATTTTTTCTCTCACACAGAGAGAAAACCCTCAAGTCTGTCCTGTCCGTGTTCTACATTCACTCTGCTGTAGCTGCAGAGGTCCAGTCATCACTCATACCACCTGCTTTTTCCTGTGACATCCCCAATGTCAGCAGGAGGCCAGGACTACTGCTGTCTTCTAGTTCTGTGAGAATGATCGTGTTTACGAGATGAATGCCACAATGCTGTAATTGCTAGTGGGTTTTTCTGGAAGCTCTGACTTTCTGAGTTTAGGGTGTGCCAATTTAAGGTTAGTGGCGTAAGCAAATTGGTATTGGTCATGTTGTCTGTATTTATGAAACTGTACTTATGATTATATTTATTTAGCAGTTTTGTACTTGCCTTTAATGGCAAAGCTGAGCTTTCAGCAGTCATTACTCCAGACTTCAGTGTCACATCATCCTTCAGAAATCATTCTAGTATGTTGATTTGAAAGAAATATTTATTATCTCAGCCGAAAACAACTGTGCTGCTTAATATTTTTGTGGAAACCATGATGCATTTTAGTCAATTTAATTTATGGCAAAGCGAATTAATCCAAGTCTAAAAATATACATCGTGCGAACAGGTGAATTTCTATTGCATAAACTCATTTCTAAGATAAATCACAAATGTATCTGTATTTAAAAACAGTTTGTCAGATGCATCAAGGGAATAAGCGGTGCATTTATGTGTGTATAATATGCTTAAAGCATCAATTACACACCTATGTGCATCCTTTCTGCTTCATTTTGTTTCACAAACGCTACAAAACCTTTGTCTTTGTCAATAAGTGAAAAAGAAAGCATGGAAATTGGCCATTGTTGTGGCCATTTATTTCAGATCTTAAATGCACATCTCATCATAATTACAACTTCTGAGCTCATAAGTGGAAACTTGAAGGAGCACACCTGACAGAAAGAGAAAAAAAAAAGAGAGAATGAGACAAAGACAGAAATCTAACAGCCGAGAGCAGATAATGGTTACAGAGTCAACACAGAGTATGGTGTTACTATGGCTAACTGTCAGATTGAGTCTATATCATCATTCCTGCTGATTGATTTTGTTTTCTGTCCCCTCTAACACACGGCATCATCAACCAATCATTTCACTCGAATGTCAGTGTGTGTAAAAGGTCACTGCATCTTCTACCCATGGTAACAACCCCATCATGGAAGAGTGGCAAACCGAGCGTGAATACTCTCCAGTACTAACTGATCAATCATCCATAATCAAAGCAATTGATAAGGTCAGACAGGCCACCAGAAGAACCCCCGTCAGGCCTAATCTATCTATTCATCTGTTATCTAAGTGTGGTCGCCTCCGGGTGCCCACGGGAGACAAGGGATACCAGACGATCCTCACAGTCTGACAGCTCAGGGCAACACGGGTCAATCCAATCTCCCACTGAGAGCGGGTGCGTGCGCACACATGTCCAATTCACGGAAACACTACAGATGACGGAAGTGTCACGGCTTCAGGGCCAAATCACACCAGCACATCCTCGCTTTTCACTCGGGCCTTCATACCGCTCGCTTTTTCATCTCTCCTGACCCGTCCCTCTCCATGACAGGGAATAAAAACAGAGCCTTCGGACCAGACTCGTCGCTCGCTATTAACCATGTGAGGAATATAATGGGAGTTAAACAGAGTTTTACAAGCTTCTCTGTAATCCAGAATCTTGGCCCAGTCCATAATATATCAATATTCATTAAATATACATTTATAGCTTCTAGAGGGCAAAATACACTTGGCATGACTACTACTATTTAGCTGTAATAAAGAATAAAAATAGGATGCAAGGATGCATTAAATTGATCAAAAGTGACAGTAAAGACATGTTTAATGTAAAAAAAAAAAAAGTTTATTTTCCGATAAATACTGAACTTTCTATTCATCTAAGAATGCTAAAAATGTATTTTTCCACAAAAAAAGTGTTAAACATTGACAGTAATAGGAAGTTATGCATGTACATTGAATAGAATGTTCTTGAAAATAGAGTTACTACAGTATATAAAATGGGATATGTAGTTTTGATGCACTGATGGTTTTAGCCCCAACCCATATCTGGTTATATCAGAATATGGATAAAAATAATAAAAAAAAAAAAAATAAAAAAAAATAAAAAAAAAAAACGGGTAATTTTGCCATTGTAATATAGAATTATAAATAATGGCTTCAATGGTCATACCTACTACTGACTATCCTGTGACTTGATGAAAGGCAGCAGACGGGGGGTGGGGGGAACAAATCAAAATCATGCTTTCACTATAATGACTCATACTGGTTTGTTTGGTTAACAGTGTCATTGTGGAAATGTACTATCCTGTTTAATTTTAAGAAAAGGCAAGCAGTAGTCTACTGGTCATGTGATCTCAGCATGGCAACCTACTTGACCTCCATCAGGCGACCTGCTCCACTGAAAATAAATCAGCTTTCATAAAGGTACTGATATGAATGATATGAGTGAATGGACTAAATAATGCTTCCAGTCTTTCTAACATGCATGGTTGGAATGACATGACGGAGAGTAAATGACCAAAATTTTATTTTGATGTGTGCTATCCCTTTAAGGCTGAATCATTGAGGAAAAAAGATGACAGAGGGCACCTTTAAGCTCACATCTGTGTTAGGCCGTGATTGTGTCTCAGGACAAGTGGAACACACCATTACACAGTAACATAAGGCTATTATCATGATACATTCAGCTAGTGTTGTGGGAAGAGAGAGATAGAGACAAACTAAGAGAGGAAAGAGGCATCTGGTCCTCACTCCAGGTTGCAACTCTGAGCAATTAGAGCAGGCAGATGGCTAAATGGCCGAGGAAGAAAAAAAAAAAACTCCAATTCCAAACGACAGTGACAAGTGTGCCAGGAGCAGCGAGATTCTGACCCCGTCAAGTGAAAGAGAAAGAGAGGGAAAGGGAGGAAAAGGACAGAATCTAGGGCACAGCTACTTCTGGAGGGAAACGTCTGTTGTTACATTAACAGGCACATTTCTATCAGGGTCACCTGCTAATACACACACACACACGGACAGGAATTCTACCTGCTGAATACCTTTGTTATGACACCAACTCTTTCGGTTTCACTCCACCTCCTTTGCAAAGTGTGCTCTTGGTTAAATTTGAACCTGTTGAGATATGAGATCGGTTGCCTTTGTGTAAACAAAGAGGCTTTTTGGAGAGCCGAGTTCCTGTAGGGATGAGCTGAGACTGTCAACTTTACAACCTAAAGGAAAGAAACTGAAATACAACCTCAGCCACATTCCTGTGCTTTTTATAGTGCTTGGTTTTTTTTTTTTATGTAGTTGCATGCGGTACATCTGAAAGTTTGGCCAAACAAACAATAATCTAAAACTATGAGGAATTAATGACAAAAAAATACAAATGTTTTGAATTTTTGGGGATTTTTTTCATCAATAGAGATGAAACTAAGAATGAGCATCATTACAATGACTAATTAAAACAAACTACTGATGAAAATATCACTTCGGGGGGAAAAAAACACCAACGCAAGATATTAAAGCAATATATTTTTTTTTTTTTAAAGAAAAACACAATTACAATATATAAATAAAACTCAGAAATGCAAGAAATTGTTTTTCATAACATAAACCTCTTGCATTTTTGAGTTTATATCTAGCAATTCTGATTTTTTAACTATTCTGATTATTATTATAACAGAACTAATGTTTTTGGTGTGAATGTTAACATTATCACACATGTTCACGTGACTGTGAATATGCTTTCTGTAACTACTGTATGTAACATGGAGAATAAATGCAACATTAAGCATTCACAGCATTGTATTGTTTTATCTTTGCCCTTTCATCAACAAAGCTACTAATTAATAATAAAACAACGGCATAAAAATTAAAATGTCATGACATGCTTAAGACAGAATGCAGTAATCAAAAATTGAGCTTTGTGTGGATGTGTTATGTGTGGCTCTCTTGTGAAGCCCATTTAGCTCTATTTCAGCCGCTGGTGATATCTGTGACAGGTGACTTATCAACACACACACACACACACACACACACACACACACACACACACACACACACACACACACACACACACACACACACACACACACACACACACACACACACACACACACACACACACACACACACACACACACACACACACACAGAGCTAACTGAACGTTCACAACCCAGCCTGAAAAACACTGCAGGAAAAACAAACAAGAGGGATTTGATTGAGCCCCACAGCTTTCAGCACAAACCAAGAACACTGTCAAATATCTGTAAGACTTTAATAAGCAACCAAAAAAATAAAAAATGAAAAAAGGACAATATTACAAAGACAGACAACCGAAATAAAACCTAAAAGCAATGCAAGGCAGTAAAGCATTTAGTGGCATAGATGTGTTTTCTGTGTCCATGAGAGTTTTAGAGCGGTGGTCAACAGTATACAGCACAAACACATTACAGGCACCAATAAATCACTCCGAATAAAAACTATTAAAGCACAGATCATTTAAATAAAAACAAGAGAGAAAAATAAACAGTAAAATCAAATCATATAAAACTCAATAACATTTTACAATATGGTTCGATATGCTTACATGAGTTAATGCATTAAGTAACAGACTATTGACATTTTTTACAGCATTTATTAATCTAAGTTAATGTTCAATTCTGCAAAATGATTTCTAACATTTCATATAAATTAACATGCGTTTACTATGAACAATCATGAATTAAACAATAGTAGCCTAGATTCATAAAGTAACGGATTAATAAATGCAGTAAATATTACTGACGATAGCTCATGATACCTAATGCATTACAATTCCACCAAACTGAACCTTATAATAAAGCAGAACCAACTCAAATAAAACTATGTATCCTTCATGCTCACAGAAGTGAAGTACAACACACAAGGATGTGACATCACCATTTAGCCTTTATGTACATCATGTTTATATATTTATACTATACTCGCAGGAGGGATGGTTTGTGTTGGGTGACATTAAGGCTTTTAAATGTGTGTGTGTGTGTATGTTTACAAGTACTGTGGAACATCTAAACCAGACAACAAGGGACGACGACGACGACATTGAGGAGACCAGAACATCCCATATTCACAACTCCACACTCTCTGGAAATCTACTTAAACAGTCTCCCATCACAGAGGACATTTCCTTAATATTCTCAAGGCATCCGTTCCTTCATTACGGAATTCCTGGAGGAGACGTTGAGCTGGAAGGTCAGTGCGTTCTCCTCTAATGAGGAGCGAAAGCATTCTGCCTCTCAGAGCACGAGTGACGAAACCTCTTCTTCTACTCACACATTCACTGATTGCGGTCTGACCTTTCAATCAGGATGGAAACTGGGCAGCATCGAAGCCACGGCCTTATCTGTTCCAGACGGATCAGAGCACATCAGACCACCCTTTCAGAGATGAAAACAACTTCTTTCAGCGCAACTGATCCAGACGAGGCACAAATAGGGTCACTGAATCAGGCTAACAACGCTATGGAACCCACTTTGCCCTCGGATGCTCGGGAACAGAGAGGGACAAACCAAGGGCAGCTGGTTTGACATGATTTAGAGGGAGAAAGAATATGTGTGTGTGTGTGTGTGTGTGTGATGTCCAGTTTAAATCACATTGTGTATGTGTGTGAGACCCTGAGAGACTTGAGGAATAACTCACTGCCCTCGAGTCAGACACCACTTAACACGCTGACTCACTCTCTCTCACACACACACACACACACACACTACACCCGATAGAAAGCTTCCCCATGTGAACTTTTCTAAACTAGTACTGTTGATATTAGATTAGAGATGTAAATATGTGATATGTGCTCTCATACAGTACAGTATTGACATGCGCAACATTCGAGCTGGATATGCACCTCGCCCCGTCTCCGTATTTACAGTTAGAAGTATAGAGGTTTTTTTAATTTTTAAGAAAAATAAAATGTGTACATACAGTAGTTTACAATCACCTCACATCGAACAATAAGCACTTTCAAGAGCTTCTTCATTTTATTTCCCATTTAACAAGGCAGTGTATCTCCGCAGCTGAGAGGAATGACAACAAAACAAGAAAATAACAGTGAGATGTGAGCCGCGGTGTCTGAGGAGAGGTATATTTAGCTGTGTGGCCATGGTAACTCTGGCCATGGGTTAGAATTAGAAATATAGAATCGCTGTAAACACTTTACAGTTTTTATTCATTAGCAAGAGTTAAAGCATTAGGAATCATCACCGACTGACTTTTAACAGCATGTCCACAGCATTCATTAATTTGGGTTAATGCCAATTTTGATAGTTTTAGCATCTCAAGTTAATAAACTAATATCAGTGAGTGTATTATGAAAAAACATTAATAATGAACAATAGTATATTTATAAATTAACATGAACTTGGATTAATAAATGCTGTACAAGTATTGTTGGTTCATGATAACTAAAACCATATTAACAACCTGAACAATATTGGGAAGTGTTAAATATGTGGCACACCATCCCTTCGCAAGTTTAACTGTGACATATTACAATAAATTTAGTTGAATACTTAATGTCCGTCAGGGTTTAAAGTTCACTGTGAATAAGGATGTGACCCTGACTCGCTGTTTTTATTACTACAGCGGTCTGCTACATCGTTTTATGACTGAATGCATAAGGAAACTGTACAGGAAAAACAGGAAATAGCCCTGCTTGAACTCATCTTTTCCTGACTAAATGGATTGTGGGTGAGGATGAACACACCATTCATTAACATTTGTTTTGATTTGATTAGCCCCGAAAAACCAACTGATTCACTGGTGAGTCACGTCATGGGATTGAGATATTGAGTGCTGTATAATGAGGGAACTGTGCATGTCATCTTGAGACAGATGAGTGTGTGGGGATGACTTTACAGGAAGAAAGCCCACGGAGGCGTGGCTAGTCAAATATTAGACGTGAGTGTATAACAGATCAAAAGCACTGGGCACATTTGACTCTTCTTCAAAATCTACACAATACATAAGGATAGCTTCCATAGAAGACAAAGAGATGTAGGGCCGAGGAATGTGCTCCACCCAAACTCAACTCACACCGAGTGAATCAAGTTTGAAACTGGTTTAAGTGTGAATCCAAGATCAATAAAAAAAGAACAAGTTAAAACTATTACATAAAAGCACAGTGGATTTACTTACATAACTTCATGTGTGTGCATGTCATATATATATATCGCGCAGCGTCAACATCTTTAGTTTCATATTACTCCGAATGTGTCACCATGACAACCAAAGCAATAATTAGGAAATGGAAGCCTGACAGTTTCGTATTTAGTAGTCTCTATTTACTTCACCCAATCCTCCAATGTTTTAATCTGTGCTATATCCAGCGTATTAATTCATCCATTCATTAACTCAATCCATCAATGAATCCTTCTCTCGTGGTATTTGATGCCGTAATTAGTTTTTACAATAAAATGAATATTCGTTAAGAGGAAGAAATTCAATCCTTCTGAAAGAGGTCCACGTACACCCTCCTAGAACCTCTTTCTGCTCTCCTCCTACACGTAGACTGCAGTCCGAGAAATCACAGAGCCGTCCCTCTGGGACTCCATGTCATCGTCTAGGTCATCGTTATGTGGGCGGAGCTGTAGGATGGGCCCACCCCCACCAAAATGATCGTATCGCTCGTCCTCTTCTTCCAGTTCATCGAATTTCTTCCTTTCTACCTCATCCATCTCTCTACTAAGCAGGATATCCTCTGCTGTTTGAGAGTGTGTGGTCTCGAGCAGAGCCACGCCTCCTGAGTGCATGCCCTGATTGGCCGTTTTCTCATTAAGCCCCATCTCTCCCCTGTAAATGGGCGTGTTGTTGTTTCCGTTGCCATTTTTGCTTGATTTGGCAGATCCAAAGAGACGGGTAAAGGAGTCATAGGGAGCACCGGTTGGCTTGCCGGTACCACGGTAGCCATGCTGTTGGCGGCGATTATAGAATACCAGGAAGTAGATGAGGACCGCTAACAATGAGATGGCCAGAATACACGCGATGATCACGCCAGCAATCACGCCCGCATTTGAGGAGGGAGGTGCTTGTTCTAGAGACAGAAAGGTTAAAAGAGAGAGAAAAGGAAGAAGAACAGAATTAGATTAATTGAAAGGACATACGTCAAATGTTTAAAGACCCAATGAAACCAAAACTGAAATGTGTGGCTTAAAGTCCATGTGTATTATAATTCAAAGCCACCTGAATGTTAGCAGACTCCTGTACGAAACAGATTCTTGTCCAATCAAATGATCACTAGAATAAAAATGACTTGCAAATACCAAATCATGGCTCATGATTGATACAAGTCCTTTGATATGTCCTATGATGGTGTAAATGTTAATTCTTTTAACAACAAATAATTCACTGAACCAATTCGTAAACAGACATAAACAAATCATAAGACCCTTTATTAGAACAGAAAACTGTATTCTAGTAAACATATATTAGATATTAATAATTCTCATAACCCTTTTCATCTACTTGTGAACAAGACACACATGCCAAACTGAACAAACTACATGCCTGTCTCATTCAGTTGGTCAGTAAACCCTTGTTCCCAAAAATATGCATTAGTCAATTCAGTTCGTTCATATGATGACTTGTTAAATGAGTCCCACAGAGTCTTTTTGAGAGCCAAAACTGTGTATTTGTTTAGTAACGTAAATGACACGGAATCATTCACGCAATAGAAAATATGTGATTTCAACAGGCAAAGGTGATTTCATGGGATCTTTACAAGACAGAAAAAATATTTCTAGTTCCTCACACAGTCTGTGTATGAATGCAAATGTGTTTGTGTGTATGCACGTGTATGTTTAATCATGTGAATGTATGTGAGATGGTGACATTTGTTCTATTCCTTAAGGGCAACAGTTTACCATAAGGTCAGTTTGCAGCATTCACACTTACAACTGAACAACAAAATATGGAAACAAGGCACTAGCATGCACCCTCACATAAAACGGAAAATAGAGGATGATGGACAAAGAGACGGATGGCTGGTTGATGGATGGACAGATGGACGGATGAGAGGAAGGAAGGCGTAAAAGAGAAGGCTGGGATTGGCAGGGGGAGACAGCAGACAGACACATCGGCCTTGAACCCACAAACACAACAGTGCACAGCTTCTTTCTCAGTGCAGCAAATGCGTGTATAAGTTTAAATGAGTGTGTGAAGACGTGACTAGCATTGCTGAAGGAGAGCAGTGCATGTGTTAACACCCAAAATAAACAACATCATCATCATCTCAAGCCCTTACATTTCTCATTGATTGTCATTGGTTTTTCTTGCAGAAACAACAGGAACACAATCACGTCTGACTGCCTCAGTCGCCGCGTCCCCGTTAGCCACCCACTGTGGCGTACTCCTCGCTCATACACATACACCTCTCCCTCCCACTGTTTCAGTCAGAGTGAGCATGCTATTCTGATCTTTGAGTCAATCTCTCACTGCCTGCCCGAGTCCTCTGAATTATACATGACAGTCTGATCATATAGCGGCCAGACACACACCCACGGATCTACATGGCTCCATTATCGGAAGATTTCACACATACAAACAGTCGCATAGGAGTTCCTGCACATGCCGAAGCCCTGTCACAATGCCAGGTTGTTGGCACACAACTAAAATGGCGCTCTGAGTAGTTTACAGCAGGCTGCAACCTTGTCTGAAGTTGAAACGATGTTCAGAGTGGATTCAAGAGAAGACAAAGACCAAGAAGTGCCAAATTTCTCATAAGCAATATTTAAAATCAAATATTTAATAAATATTAATCTACTGTTTGACTAACTAAGCTGTAATCCAAGAAGATAGTTTTCTAATTCATTGAATTATAGAATTCATCCATGCATGCGTTTCATTTTTAAAAATTAGTTCTTCTTTTTTCATCAAAATTTCATATCTTGACCTTCCAGTGACACGGCAGACTTCTCTCTGGTGTCGTATGCCGGATTTCTCCAATCATTTAGTCTGCATAAGCCATGCCCCTTTTACAGTCGACTGCAAGCTTTCTCATTCAGATCTGATTCCATTCCCATAAACAACTGAATGACGGCACCAAGTCTGCGAACTATATTTTTACCTATAATCCACTTCACTCATATGCCTTTCACATAATACCCCTCTGCTTTGGTTAAAAGTTACTTAATTTAAAGGGTTCAAATTATCCAAAAATAAAAATCCTGTCATCAGCCTACCTATTCTCATGTTTCACAAAAGAAACGAAGTCATACAAGTTCGGAATGACATGACAGTAACAATTTTGGTGGAAATATCCCTTTAAGCATGAGCAACAGTAAGAGTGATACTCTCCTTGTGAACAGCGCTAATTATATTGTATTACCACTAATGTAGTCTCTTTATCTTTCTCTGAGTACTGGCAGTATATTAATAAATGGACATATTAGCGCTCTGAAAGACTCAAAGTGAATGGCTGAGTGGATGAATGAAACTCATGGAGCCTTCCCAGACAGACAAGAGGGGAAAATGTCTCTGAATGCCTCACATTTTATTTAATTTTATTTTCCTGTCACACCATTGGAAAGAAAAGAGCAGGACAAGCAAGGGAGGAGAATTTTTTTTCCATGACAGCTGGATGGAGAACATGAAAGAATCTCCAGAGTTGAAAATGAATGATGGAGCAGAGAGAGAGAGAGAGAGAGAGAGAGAAGTGGGGGTTGAATCTATGTTAGCCTGAGAGCAACATGAGGCACAGTGTTGAGAAACGATTTGGATTCGTAGTTGGATTCCCGGCACTGGTTCCAGTGGTGGAGCTACAAAACACGCTCCAAGGTATCTCTGTTCTGCTCTCATGCTTCCAGGAGGAACACAGAGACAAGATCTGTGCGGGCCAACCTTAGTCACCATGGAGATGGTTACCAGGGGCGAAGACAGCCAGACTACTGAGAAGGTAGTGGCCATTTCATGGCTGTCAAAACGGCTGCACTTAAGCAGAAGCACTCCACAGCTACGTCCCGCAGCGCTCCACAGAACATATCTCCTCTCGCACCGGATTCCTACACTATACCCCGTGAACACCAATCAAAACACAACACATTTTGCCTGCACATGCACAGCACATACTGGCTTTGCATTACAGCACTGATTAGCATTTCCTTTCCACTCTTCCTTTGACAGGAGGATAAGAGGCCGGGAGCTGAAACAGCAGTGACTTACTTATCCTCGCCGAGAGCCTCTTTTGTGAGGAGATGGTGGGTAGCAGGTTTGGATGGCACAGAAGTGGTTCAGGCGAACAAAGCAAGAGAGTTTGGAGCGAAGAGGATGGAAGTAATGGGAGCGGAAGAGGGGAGGAGAGTGAGAGGATGCACGTGCGATGGGAGAGCCGTAGGTTCCCAAGGGGGTTGGAAGGCCACCAGTGTTCATCCGCTCCACCCTCCTCTCTTGGTTCCGTCTCTTCCTGCTCATCATTTTCTCATGTTTTCTTTCCTTGAGAATATGGGAGGAACCAATAGAGGAGGGAAGGCAAGATGTTGTCAGTTTAGTGTTTGGTAGGGGAATGCACGTTTTCCAAATGAGCAACGAGCAGCCTTCAAGCCACACTGATCTGCAAGGACACGTATGTGCAGGAGAGAGAGAGAAAAGAGAGAGAGAGAGAGAGAGGATAGCGAGGGAAATGGAGGAAGGTAAAAAGCTTTTAAAATCCAAGTTGTGAGAGAAAAAGCACCTTGCCTCCACATTACCTAAGAGTTATTATTCTTGCTCAGCACTAGAGCAGCTCAATCCCTCCGCAGTCAACCATGTGGATATTTTATTCCATCAGCCTGTCACAGGACATTAGAATGGGCCACAAAAAAGCAAGGAGATGACAATTTTGCATCCCATGACACCCATCAAATGTACTGTAGTGGTCGCTATAGCTTGAAACACTGGGACAGACACGAGGAGTCACAAAGCCAACCCACACCCACCAGTGATAATACAGTCCAAAAACTGATTAAATAAAAAAAGTGTCTAAAATTTATTGCTTTTCTCAAAGACCAGAAAGACTACATTTTTAAATTGAAATGTAGAAAGAATATAATTGATTTATATAATCCAATCATATTATGTCGGGTTAAGATACCCTCACTTGAAATGAAAGACCTAAAGATAGGGGTTCAGTGTGTGTGTGTGTGTGTGTGTGTGTGTGTGTGTGTGTGTGTGTGTGTGTGTGTGTGTGTGTGTGTATGTATGTATGTATGTATGTATGTATATATATATATATATATAAAATTTCAGATTAATGCTGTTCTTTCAAACACATGACTTCTTTCAAATGTATGACCCAATATGCGAGAACATTTACAGACACTGTTCAACCTCACCCAAACACAGCTGCACTCAACCTCACCCAAACACAGTCACACTCACGCTCCTCTCTTTGGAAAGCATCCATCAGGATATTATGGGAACTGTGTGCCATTTTCAGACATGTTTTTCCAGATCAAGAAAGTCCCAGACTAAAATAAAATTCACTATCAGACATTATCAGACTAGTCAGGAACAGCTGAAGGCTGAGGGATGACAGTGTATGCAGGGAGTTCTTGAGAATAAATAGTGACGAACAAAAACGCATACAGATGAGAAAAGTGCCAACAAACTGCCTTCTGTCTGAACTGTAACCCCTTGCTTGTCTGAAATGAACTCTTATTTTTCCAACTACTGCCATGTCACCACCTCACACTCACCCCAGTGGAAATGTGTGAGGAACCTGTAATCAAATACTATACAGACAGACTCACCCCTCACGAAGACGGAGATCTGATCTCTGCCGTACCCCAAACGGTTTTTGACCTCACAGATGAAGGTGGTGTTGAGGGTGTCATCCACCTTCTGCACAGCGAGCCGATTTTCCTGCACCTGCACCGTTTCAGGCATCAGTCCAGACAAACTGAGGGACAAAATCCAGACAATATTAGCACAGCGTTTCTGACAGAACTGGTGGACATCTTATTCTGGCCAAGAACTGCCCACTTAGGCAGAAGTGGTCACCTGACTGATCTTTTGTTATGTTTTTACACTGCCTTTAAATGCGAGTTTATCTTTAATTGTAGGTACCACAAGAACATCCTGACATTGAAAAAACTGCACAAACGTGTCTCCAGAGATGTATAGTAACGAAGTAGAACTACTTCACTACTGTACTTAAGTACTAAAAGGCGGTATCTGTACTTTACTAGAGTATCATTTTTTTCTCCTACTTCCACTTTTACTTCAGTACATATTTTCGCTGAGTTTAATACTTTTACTCCGATATTTTTTTATGTGCTGCATCGTTACTCGTTACAATTATAATAATGTTACGAATCATTCCATTACAAACCACTGCCAGAACTGTAGATGGCATGGCAGGTTTGATGAAGCTGGCACATCATTGAGCGAATCAAGCGAGACTGCGCGTGCTGACTGAACTGCTGTGAAGAGAGAGATGAACACCGAGCCGAGCCAGATAATGACTCGTTCACGAGTCAAGAACCGGTTGCATCGGTTCTCGGATGACCAGTAACGTTAGTTCTTTCTGACAGTTCGATTCAATAAACCAGTTGAAGAAAACAGTTCACCGATTCTTTTGCGCTCGATGCAATGGCGTCATTGGCGTTGACTGCACCTGGGCTCATAACATTAACACAGAATCAGTTCAGAATCAATCACCAAAAGAATCAGTTCGGTTCCAGACGCTCTGTGTGTCGGTTCGCTTCACGCTAAATCACACATGCGCAGTATCATCAGCTCATCAGTTCACGAATCGGACGCGTCTGACAGAAACGGTTCTTGACTCGTGAACGAGTCATTATCTGGCTCGGCTCGGTGTTCATCTTCAGTTCTCTCTTCACAGCAGTTCAGTCAGTGTCAGAGATGTATAAAGTACTAGAGACCCATACTTGAGTAAAAGTACAAGTGCTCTATCAAAAAAGTGACTTGAGTATAAGTTGAAGTGCTCTTTAAGCACCACACTTAAGTAGAAGTACTAAAGTATTCAACATTTTTTGTACTTAAGTATTGCAAGTAGTCTATTTTAAAATTTACTACTCAAGTACTGAAAGTAAAAGTAGAAGTATTGTGTTATGTAGCTATTAAAGAAAGTAGTCAAAAGTTTGAACATATTGTTTTTACTATTTCAAATGATTAACCTAAAGGACAATCACAATTCCTTTGACTGTAACTTCTTGTAAACAAAAAACAGTTACTAGGGTTAGTTAGCCTAATTTGCAAAATGATGTCATTAATAACTTACCCTCATGTTGTTTCAAACCCGTAAGACATCAGAGGGTCATTTAGAATTTTTTGAAGCATCGAAAATACATTTTGGTCCAAAAATAGCAAAAACTATGACTTCATTCAGCATTGTCTTCTCTTCCGTGTCTGTTGTAAGACAGTTAAGATGAATTAAGCTGTTAACTTGTTTAATGTGTCTGACACTCCCTGAGTTAAAAAAAAAAACCAATATCCCAGAGTAATTCATTGACTCAAACTGACTGAACTGCTGTGAAGAGAGAACTGAAGATGAACACCGAGCCGAGCCAGATAATGACTCGTTCACGAGTCAAGAACCGTTTCTGTCAGACGCGTCCGATTCGTGAACTGATGAGCTGATTATACTGCGCATGTGTGATTTAGCGTGAAGCAAACCGACACACAGAGCGTCTGAAACGAACTGATTCTTTTGGTGATTGATTCTGAACTGATTCTGTGTTAATGTTATGAGCCCAGGTGCAGTCAACGGCAATGACGCCATTGCTTCGAGCGCAAAAGAATCAGTGAACTGTTTTCTTCAACCGGTTTATTGAATCGAACTGTCAGAAAGAACTACCGGTGATCCGAAAACCGATGCAACCGGTTCTTGACTCGTGAACGAGTCATTATCTGGCTCGGTTCGGTGTTCATTTCTCTCTTCACAGACAGCAGTTCAGTCAGCACGTGCAGTCTTCTTAATCGCTTGATTCGCTCAATGATGTGCCAGCTTCATCAAACCTGCCATGCCATCTACAGTTCTGGCAGTGGTTTGTAATGGAATGATTCTTAACATTTTTATAATTGTAACGAGTAACGATGCAGCACATAAAAAACAATATCGGAGTAAAAGTATTAAACTCAGCGAAAATATGTACTGAAGTAAAAGTGGAAGTAGGAGAAAAAAATAATACTGTAGTAAAGTACAGATACCACCTTTTAGTACTTAAGTACAGTAGTGAAGTAGTTCTACTTCGTTACTATACATCTCTGGTCAGTGTACTGTTTGAGTCAATGAATTACTCAGTCCGGGATATTGGTTTGTTTTAACTCAGAGGGAGTGTCAGACACATTAAACAAGTTAACAGCTTAATTCATCTGTGGATTAATGCGCATTGGAGACGCGAACTGTTTAAAACGATTCAGTTCGATTTGGTGGACTGTTTCAAAAAGATCCGGTTTACATCGAATGATTCGTTCGTGAACCAGATATCACAAACTGCTTTGTTTTTAACTGTCTTACAACAGACAAGGAAGAGAAGACAATGCTGAATAAATTCGTAGTTTTTGCTATTTTTGGACCAAAATGTATTTTCGATGCTTCAAAAAATTCTAAATGACCCTCTGATGTCTTAGGGGTTTGAAACAACATGAGGGTAAGTTATTAATGACATCATTTTGCAAATTAGGCTAACTAACCCTAGTAACCCTTTTTTGTTTACAAGAAGTTACAGTCAAAGGAATTGTTATTGTCCTTTAGGTTAATCATTTGAAATAGTAAAAACAATATGTTCAAACTTTTGACTACTTTCTTTAATAGCTACATAACACAATACTTCTACTTTTACTTTCAGTACTTGAGTAGTAAATTTTAAAATAGACTACTTGCAATACTTAAGTACAAAAAATGTTGAATACTTTAGTACTTCTACTTAAGTGTGGTGCTTAAAGAGCACTTCTACTTCTACTCAAGTCACTTTTTTGATAGAGCACTTGTACTTTTACTCAAGTATGGTTCTCTAGTACTTTATACATCTCTGCGTGTCTCCCAGAACTTGTGTCAAAGCCAGCCAATCAGAATAGAGGGTGCCAGATGTGTGCAGTATGCATCAGAGGGTTCATGAATGGAATAGATGGTGTGTGTGGGCATTATCTTAAGTCGGGTGCACGCTGTGCAATTTTTTGTGTTTTTGCATTTGTTGTTTGTCAGACTGTACAAGATGATCTCAAATGGGCCAAGCCAAGACTTTGGTCCCAGTCTTCCAGTTGAATTTCATAAGAGCCCTCAAACTGCATGACAGTTTTGTACAACTTTTGACACGGCCAAAACTTTGTTGGAAAACAAGGTTCTGTGCATAGGCCAGAGGTGTCCAATCCTGCTGCTAGCGGGCCAATGTTTTGCAGAGTTTAACTTCAGTCTGCCCCAACACACTTGCCTGGAAGCTTCTAGTAATCCTGAAGACTAGGATTAGCTGGTTCAGATGTGTTTCATTAGGATTAGAGCTAAACTTGACTGGAAGGCAGCTCTTTGGGAGCAGGTTTGGACAATGGTGAACACACCTGAACCAGTTAATAAAGCTCTTCAGGAACACTAAAAACTTGTAAACAGTTGTTCTGGAGCTAAACTATGCAAAAAAGGGGGCCTCAAGCAGAAGGATTGGATAACCCTGCATGAAACAATCAAAGACTGGACATTTTGCTCCATTAAAAGTCTTTTAAAATCTTTGAAAGACAGTAAAATGCTGCGAACAAATCTAGAGTGTGAACCTCGCTTAAGGGTGAGACTATTCAAAACTGAAAGCGAGAAGAAATGCTCACGTTTTCCAGGTGACAGTGGTGGGGCTGGGGTTTCCATCTGCCTGACAGGTCAAAAATGCACTTGTCCGACCCCTGTACCAGTTGTTGTCATACCCTACGATCTGCACCCGGGGAGGATCTGACAGAGAGAAAAAGAGTAAATCGAAGGATCAAATTACTAGCCTTTTAGAATGAGTTTAGCCTAGCTTGTGTTTCTGGTCCAAGCAGCACTGTAAAGCCTCAGGGTAATTTGCTTGACGGCCGTTACTAATGTCTGGCATATTGTGTAGACACATTACTGGCCTGGACCAATAGAGACATGACTCACTAAAGCGATTCTAAGCTATAGCAACAGGGAATGCTTAGCGTAACAGCCTTTGGATCAGTGGTATCTGGAGTATTTCATGGTCTGGCTGAAATCTTACATTCAACAACAAGTTTCATGGGGAAGGTCTCCGGTTGGGTCATGGTACGGTGTGACACCACGCAGCTGATGTCTTTGCCATTATCCGACGGCTGTGGAGCCAGCATGTAGACACTCTGGACGGTGATCGTATTATCAGGATTTTTCGTCTCAATCGGCGTCGTCACATTTCCGTTAAGCGCTGTGGACCAAGAAATAGTCGCTGCCGGACGGCCATTGGATGATTCACAGCGCGCCACGATGACTGGGGTTTTGCCGGCGGGAACTGTGACTTTTGTAGCTAAGTTCTTCGGTTTAGCTGTGGGAAAGAGAGAGAGTATGACCTTTATTTGATGCTATAATGTGAAGGAGGATAAGGGGAAGATGAGAGGAGGAGGGGAGGAAGTGGAGACGGGAAGATCACAGCTCTGCTTGTTCTGCCACACGCTAGCACAGCGCTCACATTGTACTCACGTTTCACTCTGAGAAAGACATCAAAGAGAGGGAAAAGAGAAAAGCAGGGGAGACGGGGAACGACAGGGAGGTGACGAGCTCTCAGCATGATAAGCAGGCAGATCAATAGCAGGGAGAGAGAGGAGGGGAGGGGGCAAGAGAGCGAGAGACCGGCCAAGGTTACTGCCACATTTCACACACATTAACAGCAGCACAACTGATCTGACAATACCATTTATAAATCCCCTTTAAGCCCACAAACAGACACGGACAGGAGAGTGAGTATGCGTACACACACATACTCCATGAAACAGACCAAGGCTGCAACCGACAAATATTTTGATAATCGATTCAAGCTGTCACTTGTCGTTACAGTCCTCTCCCCCACCCAAAAAATTGTCAAATTTTTTTTTTATAAAAATTGTATTATTTGTTTTTAAAAACACGTTTCCCCCAGTTTTTTATTTATTTAAAATAATGCTGTCTATCAATTAGTACAGCAAATAATCAGATAAAAAAAAAAATGCCTTATGCTCGTGATTGCTCCTAGTTTTTGTTTTTTGGATCAACTGGATTAACAAAATCTATTTTCCCTTGTATTTTATGGGGGGGGGACTCAATTTCCCGCTATTTTACTGAAGAAAAATATCTTCAAACAATATGCAAACTAAATAATATTAACGATACATTTCTAATCTGATGAATGCACACCAAACATTTTAATAAAGCTATACATGTAAATACATATACATTTTATAAAATCAATGAAATTTATGATCACTTTTTTTTTACGATTTTTTTTATTAGTCATTGCAGTTGTTGATGTTTCTTTTCCTCCTGCCCACACAAACACATACTCACCCAGCATGATCAGCGAAGTGACGCCCTGTTCGTTGCCAGAAGGGTAGGTGGCATATTCACAGATATATCGGCCCTCATCGGTCATCTTCACTTCTCTGATCTTAATGGATGGGTTCTCCAAAGAGGGCGGATCTGTTACAAAACTGACACGTCCCGATACAGGGGAAATTGTTGGGTAATTTGCTCCAAAACTTGGATGGAATACTGCAATGTTGGTTCGATCTCCATTAGTCGGTTCAAAGATCCATGACACCTGCATGCCAACAGAAACAAAAACAATTCAGATGACGACCAACTGATGCTTACAGCACATCAGATGCTTTCAGAAAGTTCTTACTTCAACCCCAGTAAACAAGTTTTCTACAAACTCTTAATCATTGGCTTTCTTTAGACTGGCAGGAAACAGGTGAATTCAGACCTGAGTGAGCTGTGTTGTGCCTGGGTTCTGAAACTGGCATCGCAGTGTCACTGTCTGACCAGGATATGACACGACTTCTGGCTCCACCCTCACGTGCTGAGCCAAAGACCCTGGAAAGAAAAGAGAAAAAGCCCTGAGAACAGGAAACAATCTTCACTTCCGTCCGGCTAAATTCAGGTGACAAGTATACAAGTATAGTCTAGGAGTTCAGGGAAAGCGAAATAAATGATAAATGAGGTAACAACAAAACAGCAAGTAGGCCAATGTTTCTGATCCCAGCCGGGGTGTGAGAGGGTGCGAATTTAGATGTGAATGTGTGCGCGTGCAAGCGTATGTGAAAATATCTATGAAAAAGAAAAAAAAACATTCAGCTCGCTCTCTGCAGGAAGCATTCATCATCCACCACAACCCTGACAGAACCCATTCAACGAGTATGTGAGTGTGTTATGTGTGTGCGCACATCAGTGTGGGGTATAAAGTGGTAAAGAAATGAAAATTTCACACAAAACACAGTTTAGTGTCATGGGAGCACTGTATATATCTCAGAGTGCTCATGCGGACTTACAACTGACTCAGCAGTTTCTGATTCCATTCTTCCCCATCATTTCCTGTCCTCTCTCGCTCTACTGTGGCCTTCTAAAAGTGGCAAATCTAATGCATAAATGTACGGTCACATTTACCTTTTTCATTTTTTCACTTAACTTTTGTTGTCAAAATACATTCATTTCAATAAGAATCTGTGCAATCAGGATTTTGTGTGACATTTGCGCAGATTTCACATCGAGCTGACTGTGAATCCACCGTGCTGACTAACAGAAAGCTGACTGGTTTGAAAGGGACTTCAATGTGAAGTCTTCAATGTGTACACTATTGACAATAAACAATGGCCCATTTTAGCATGCAAAATTTCCCTAATGCGACCAAAGGTGAGATGAGGCATGAACAAACCCTGTCAAAAGCTGGTACCCTTTTAAATCATACTAATATGAACACTTCAGATAGTAATATTTTCACTTTAGATACTACTATGTACCGCCCAAATGGCAGTCTTATCCTGAGAGTGTACAGTATGCAGGTATAAAACTAGTTAGACAGGTTGGTCTAACCAGCTGAAAAGACCGAAACTCACAAATGAGAAAACACCGCCTCATCAAAACTGTGAAATTCAGTGGGAAAGAAAAAGAAAGCACTTGAAAAAGTAAACATGTTTTATGGGAACTCTCGTTTGCTTCCTTATTAGTTTTATCAGGAACAGACAGAGGTGTCCAGAAGTCCACATTGTAAATATGGGATTCCACATGTTTAGTTTAGGAATCACATTAATAATGTGACTCTTTTGTCTTCTTCTGTTGAAACTCAACATGCTCTCTGGATGAATCATGCAGGAGAACCTGACCATCTGGATTTTATACAAATTTGTGGAGCTTCGGTGATGCCGTCAGTAAAATACCTGCTGTGGAAGTGCAAACTAAACCCTCTCAAATTCAAGATCATTTTCATTTAAACTTTTCTCCTAAATTGTGATGCTGATAATATAATTTGTAGAAGTAATACATTTGTATTAATAAAAACATAAATTTAATTAGAAAAATGAAAGCATTTGCCTTCGCATCTGTCTTTTGGACCCCACTACGTCTCTTTCGAGCTCTTGCAGGTGCTCAATCTGAGACGAGGGTGCGCCTCTGTGTGTGTGTGTGTGTGTGTCTCCATCGAAGCGATTACTTCTGAGCCTGCTTTTAGCACCGCTGAGCCCTGTTATTGAAAATCTCCCTCTCTCGGTCTCTCTCTGGATGGAAAGTGAGGATAGGTCATTACACTGATGTGTAGAGGGGGTCAGCAGTCCATCAGGACGCTAAACACATTCACTTCTCACCTCAACATACAGCAGCACGGTGTGGAAATGGAGAGGAGGGAAGGGGGTAGAAGATCGAGAGATGTAATAAACTGAAAGCACTTGAGAGATACATTCTACCTCAGTCAGTGCAGATGGTATATTTCTCGCAAATGAAAAAGGCTGTAAAGGGATACACCTACAGTCCCTTCTATTGTACAGTATATATACAGCACAGGTGATCTTAAAGGTCCTCGGTCACCTCTAGTTTTTCACATCTGAGAGTTTTGTTTTGTCCACTGAAACATTTTCAATCGTCTGAACTAGGATCAGAGGAAAAGTTACAAGAATAAGAAAAAAAGAAAGAAATATAGCTACCAATTAAAAAGGCTGTTCATCTATACGTCAACTTCGTTTCCATTAGTATAAAACTAAAAATGACAAAAAGATCCAAAGCAGCATGTAAAACCGAATGAGAGACAGTGTGTCAAGAGTGTTTCTGTGTGCTTGCTGCCTGCAGGTGACATGCCACACACACACACACACACACACTCAGAGGCCGTTTATGTAAATCACACACCACCATTCAGAGGCCTGTCACCCATCATCATGTCACACACACACACACACAGGGAAGACTGCTGCCTTAAATCTGCTCCTCATCTTTTCATTCTGGGAGAAAACGGTTCAGTCCAGTGCAGACGGTGACAGATGAGCACCCAAAATGAGAGTTTAGATGGGAGACAACGTGCTGTGACTACCAATTGAGTATGTATGTGTGTGTGTGTGTGAGTAGACCTTCATTTTATATCACAAGGACAGATGACGGAGCATACAGGTTCTATCCGCAGAGCTCATTATCACTCATACTCACACATAATCAGAGTAACTGTGTGGTAAGCAGGAAAATGGAGATGTCCAGTGAGTGAATGCGAATCATTCATGACACAGCTGATGTGAGCAGAGAGAGGATGAAGACTGAGGGCTGGGAACAGATGGAGATGAACAGCTGGAGGGGGTCTGTGGGGAACGCGGCCGTGCGTGTGTTTGCGCGTACAGTAAACATTTATGTGCATACGCAGATGTCTTAAAGTGTGAAACTGTACCTTCTGTTTTTTGGGACTTTTGACACTTTATTGATAGAGAAATGAGAGGAAACATGACACAAAGATACAGTTTGAATTCCAACCATGGCTTCCCATATACTGAAAAAAACTAAAACAAGATAAAAAAAATGTTGTGTGTGTTTTTTGGAATTTACACTTTTATTCAGCAAGGAAACACAGTAAGAACTTTAACTTTCCAAATCAACTTTTTCTTTGAAACAAACAAAAAAATATGTACTATTGCTATAATTTTTTTTAAAAATAATTTCTATTTATTTCAATATAACTGATTTACTGTATTTTTAAACAAAAATATTTTTAAACAAATAAATACAGCCTTGGTGAGCATTATTTAATTAAAAACATTAAATAAAACCTTAACAAATCCAAAACTTTTGAGCAGCAGTGTACACTGCATAATATTTGAACAGGTTTCTTCTTTGGTAAATGCATCTTGTTTTAAGGAAGTAAAACAAATGCAGTATGCAAACTGCAGTATGTCAAATGACCGATCTCAGAGGTCCTAATACTCAGTATTCGTCAAACAGAAGGTAAACAATCCCCAGAAGACCTACTGCATCTGCTGAGATTGTGAAGATTCAACCAGTGGACACTTTTCTATCCCATGAGGCCGCAGGAGCAGAGAAGCCATTCGATTAAAAAGTTTTACAAAAAAAGTAAGCAAGTCAAGCTGCTTGTTTCGAGTAAGTGCAATAGGTTTCTGTCATTATTTATTCACCCTCATGTTGTTCCAAACCCATGACTGTATGACACAAAAAAGGTAATCTGAAGAAATGTTGATAACCAAACCGGTTCTATATTTATATTTAATGTTTTTTGTCCATACAATAGAAGCCAAGGGCAACCTGTTTGGTTACCAGCATCCAGATCCATCTGGAGCAGATGCCCTTCAGATCGCACTACCACCATTTAAACATTTCAATAGTGTGTTAGAATTTTGACCAGATATCTCTGTATAAAGCATGTGTGGTTATGACACCAAACACACACACAGGAAAAAGGGCAGTTGTCACACAGCCCCATTCACTTTCACCACACACACAATTATGAGCTAATGAGGCCTGAGAGAAAGAATGAGGGCCATGTGCAGCTTGAAATGAAGCACAAATCAAGTATTTGCCTCTTTGTACAAATGCGTGCAACACACACACACACACACACACACAGATTGAAAGGAATGACACATAACCAAGGCGAAGGGACTTCCATCCTACAGGCTAAATTATTCATCTGCCACTTACGATCAAGCGAGAGAGACAAGAATAACAACAAGATGCTTTTTGCAAGGACTGAAAGAGAAGCGTTTCACTCAAATAAACCATGGCCTTCTCATTTTCGATTAGGCGGTGACAGTTTGTGCATCGCTACAGTCGTTTCTCGTTTTGCTGGACACATCGAGCCTTCACCTGCATGTATTCTGGGCTTGCAACAGCCATCAATCTTCAGCGTATCTTGAATGTTACTGGCCAGAGGTGACCAATCAGATTAGGAGACGAATGATTACTGTCTGTTGGTGCTCACAAAAAAATCCTTAAGATTAGAGAAAAATGAAAACCAAACATACTTGACACACAGACCACAATGAATGTTTAGAGAGCTAATCAGAGGACTAATCTAGAAACGTGTGTCTGGAAAAACAGGTTTTGCTATTCTTGTGGAGATTAAACATCAGAAAATGTCCCAGAAGAGAATTTTAACTACATTTGAAACACTTTATTTCTAATATGGTAGTACTGATATTAAAAACCAGGTGAGCATACAAAGCACATTTGCTCTGAGCCCAAACCACATTCAAAATAGTTGTTTTGCATCTAGAAATCATAAATATCTTAAACACAAAGAAAGTCCTTTTTTCAGTGCTCAATTTTAACGTCATGTACATAATCCAAACGTAAGCGATATGTAGAGGATCACGTGACCAGTCCTTTAACAATTCGATAATTAAACACTTTTGGTTCGTCTTTACTTCTGTTCCCCTGCACACATACAAACACACTCGTCTCCATGTGTGTGTGTGGTGTGTAATTGGATTCCTGTATTTTCCAGAAGGAGGGAACCCATTCGGGTAGACCCTTCTGGGTAAAAGTAAAGAGATAGCACAATCTCCAGCCATAGCTAAGAGACCGCAGCATATCAATCACATTACACTAGGCTTCAATCGGGTACAATACAAGCTCACAGCAGGCTCGCATTTACCTAAACAATCCTCTGAAGAGCTGGTCAACGACCTGCCAGGTGTGTGTATGTACATACATACACACACACACACACACACACACACACACAGCGTTTTGAAAAATTGGGACATGGGTTATGTCCTCATAAATCACCCTCTCCTTGTAATACCTGTGTCATACCCATGTCATTACACAAAGTTGTGTCCTGATATGTCACAAAAACAAGAGCACTCACACACACGGAGACACACACACATAATTGCATTTTATTCTAATTGAACTTGAGATAAAAAGTCAGTGTTTTGCTTTTCCTGTTTGTCACTTGTAGTGTGTCAAACATTATAATTTGATGTTTGTAAATGCAATAAATTCAAGTATTATTAAGTGTAAGCCAGGACTGTTTAGAGCTCGGATCAGAGTCCACAGACCCCCTCAGATGCATTCACAGCACGCTTTCTGAACATACATTCATTACAGCGTCTGTAAACACACAGAGAGTCAGTAAACACTCAGCTCAAAGGAGCTAAATGGCCTAGCAAAGCACACAGACACAAAACAGCCCGTCTGATTTCGTTGACTAAATATTTTCGTCATTATTTTCGTCACGAATATATTTTTGCCGACGAAAACGAAACGAAAACTAAAATAGAAGGCACTGATGGAGACTAAAACTATGACTAAATTGATTGACATTATCGTCAACGAATAAAGGACGAGACGAAAATAGACTGTGACGAAAATCAAATCAGCAGACGGGAGAGATGCGAGGAATGAGCAAAAGAACCGGCAAAACAGAACAGACTGCATGAGAGAAGAGAACCAATCAGAGCCTGACTTATTGAGACGTGAAGCGAAGGTTTTCAGTTTTTATGAGCTCCCGGGAAGTCGGCATTCGAAGAGGTGATAGGGACTTTAAGCAACAGCCTCTGGTGGAACGGCAAAGCCATTCTGGCGTTGTATTGCGCATGCGCGAATTTAACTGCTACTTTGTGACGTTCTAATTTAACGGTCTACTACGGGAGAACAGCTGATTTGCCGGAGTCGCTACAACGTGAGAGGTTAGGTAAATAAATGTTATGTTTTTAGACTTATTTACATCATACAATATTAAAAACTCCTCTTCTGACAAAAGATTGTCATTTAACACCAAAAGCAATCCTTCTCTTGCTTTTTTAAATTATATATTATATTTGGATCTCAATAAATGAATTAATGCTGCGTTGCGCTGTTCTGTTTTACCGTTGCTTAGTGACTTTTACGTTCTTGGCTACAGCGGTGTGACGGCAAACTTCCGGTCGCTGTAGCCGTTCCATTCGCAGCTGTTGCTTAAAGTCCCTACTGTCTAAAAGAGCGACAAAATGTCCACAGCTCACTTCACGTTTGACGACGAACAAAACAAAACAAAGTGTAAAGCACGCGGAGCGCTCATTCGTGGCAAGAACACAACCAATTTGAAAAGACATTTACAGACGAGCCACCCGGACATTTTCTCAAATGTAATTTCACAACGATGTTCTTTTGTTTATTGAGCTAAGCAAAATTGGAATAGTGCAGTGCGTAGATGTTGTAGCATTAAATATTACGAACTGAAAAGTACTGTAAAATAGCCCCTTCTTCAAGTTAGATGAGAGCACAATACTAATACGTAATATCATGATAAATACATTTGATTAATACTAATGTTTAGTATATTTTATAATGTTCTACTTGTTGACAATATCACAAATATTTCTATATTAGTCATGTGAAACATGAATGTTCACATCCTATCATTATACATACAAATCTAGCAATATTGTAGTATTTAAAACATACAATATTGCTAGACAAATGAATACCTTATAAAATCTTGTTACTTTTTTTATCCACCTAGCTGCCAACTTATTAAATATTTACTTTAAATGTATGCACTTATTGTTCAGCTCAGCTGTAAGCTTTAAGGTCCTGAACCTAACGTTATTTTTCTTTTATTGATGGTCAATTGGCAGCTAGTTATTGTTTACATTATCATGACAGTGTTTGTTGCTGCATAAAAGCTTTTGAATCGAAATAAAGACACAGTTGTGTTGAAATAAAGTTGAATTTGTGTTTTATATATTTTGGTTAAGTTTGTTTCCTATACCAGCTGTAAAAAATTGTCTAGTAAATCTGTTATTGATTTTAGTCTTATTTTAGTCGACTAAAATACCAAGCAATTTTAGTCGACTAAAATAAGACTAAAATTAAAACAAATCAGATGACTAAAACTTGACTAAAACTAAAAAGAATTATAGTCAAAAGACTGAGACTAAAACTAAATAAAAATTCGTGTCAAAATTAACACTGGTCTGAGGAGAATGAGGGGGCAGGTAGGGTGAGCCGTGTGTGAGGATAGACAGCACCGCATTTACTAAGCTCAGACATGCTTCACTGAACACATTTACCAAGCGCTTCACTACTTGGGTGTAGCAGCATTGAAACTAGGTTTAGATTACATCACTTTGGTCAATACAGAGCTCACAAGGAATAAAAGTTACTTTTAAAGGTTCTGCCTCTCTGGTTGGGGTGTGTGCAGTAAACTATAAATCTCATTTGGTTATAAAGCATCACAAATCACAGATAAATCTCGCTGATTCACAGCAGAAGAATGCAGAGACGGAAATATCTGGATCGCAAATCTATACTTTTTTTTCCCGGTGAGCCTCAGAGAGACGGACACACACACACACACACTTACATGGTGTGTAGACAGACAGAGGGGATGAGGTCGGGTTTAACATCTGCTCCATCACAATGACCAACAGAAATGATTTCACGTTTCAAAAATGTCGATAATGTTTCTCTTGATAACACTGGCACAGAGAGGCTTAAACGTGAATCCTCTGCCTTTATCAGCACATGTTGAGTCAAAGTCGAACAATACAAGAGGAAATCAATCAATCACACATCTGCTGATAGCACACACACAAGATCCAACACCCCCATTAATTAAACTAGCTCCCTATAATTATACTGATCTTCAAAGAGGGTGACAGAAAGAGAGAAGGGGGGGGGGTGAAATAGAAGGAAAGAACAGGGAGCTGATTACATGAATACATGCATCGTTGTTGACTCCTGTGAGAAACTAACAGAGGTACAATATACATTACGCAGATCATCAAAGAGCTAAATATGACACGTACGAGAGGTGCTAAAGGAAACACACACATGCAGTATTAAGCTGTTAAATGAGCTGGCTGCCAGCGTCTCCTTTTAAAGGATGTGATGGAGATTAGGCTGAGGCGGCAGAGATTTGCCACCACTTTTGATTAGGAAAGGATCATCCTGGATTTTCTGCACATCACACGTACACACTCGCACATCAGAGACGCGGCTAATTACAAACGCTCACAGGCGCACACAAATACCCTCACACACTCCAGCAGCGGTGTCTAACTAATTACCTGCTGGAAACGACAGGATCTGCAGGTGAGAGGAGAGAAAAAGACCGTTAGAACTTTAACACCTGAGAAAGTAGAGAAGAGAAAAAGAGGAGAAGAGAATTAAGCTGTTATCACTTAAACACGGGACAGAAGAAACAAGATGAGAATAGTATGAGAAGTAATGAGACCGATAAGAAAAGAACAAGAGGGTTTTAATTTAACACAAATAAATAGACAAGAGAGAACTGAGAAAAGATTAGACTGCTATCATTTAGCATCTGAGAAACAAGAGGAGAGGAGATGGTTACCAAAAAGAATAATAATAATAAAATCCATCAATGAATTATGATTCTCTTTAATGATCCTGAATCGATCCACAAAAACTGACATGCATATGAACACATAAAAAGATAATGCTATTCAAAGTGGATAAACTTTGGATTCAAACATGATGTGCCGAAAGATCCCTAAAGGAGAGGTTTATAACAAAACCTGGAAAAACTCAAATAAACAAAGATGCTGGGAGACCAGAAGGTTATCATCATCTGCTTCTCCTCAAACTCAGCGACTGACACATTCCAGAGCAGATCAGAGAAGGAACTCCGCTTATCTATGAATGATCAGCCACAGGAGATCCGGACACTAGGAGTACTGAAAAATGGGTCGTAAACCCATCACCCTTTTATTTCCAGGAATAAGCAGAGGTGGAACAGGAGGAGGGAGAGAGAGAGAAAAAAAAAAGCGAGTGAGCAGAGAAATGCAACAGCTGTTTCCCATCACATCTGCACAAAGACACGGCCATCAGCTCACAGACACTGCCCTGCGGAGGAGAGAGACAGACACAGGGTGGTGTGTGTGTGTGTGTGTGTGTGTGGATGGTCACGGTGGGGGTGAGCGGTAGATGGAATATGGAGGGGGGGGGCACTGAGTAACCTGCTCTGCATTCCCCTTGAGTGAGTCTTTCACTCCCTCAGACAGCTGAAGTTCCTCTCGCTCTAGCTCCCTTCTTCTGACACTCTGAACAAGAAGGGCCTGTGTGAGTTCAAAGATGAAGGAACCCAAAGGAAAGTGTGTGAGTGTGTGTGCAAATATCCTCATCAGACCCTGCCACACCGTCAAGGCATGGCAGTCGCAGCAGAGAGGAGAAATAGGACACATCCATCTGAAGCGGAGTGTGTTGAAGAAATGGCCCCTCACACCTCAAGTGACAGGGCTGTTTTTAGATTTATTTTGAAGGAAAATTAAACTAACGTTTACACAAAGCAACTACAATACAAAAAACAACAACTGTGGACTGGACACACACAAACAAATTGCTGCCCAAGTGGAGTAGTATTTCAGCGAGTCATAAAGATTAGGAAAATCTAATCAAATCAAAACACACACACACACACACACACACACACATCTAATTGGCTGTGAGGTCATCAGATGTGTAGAGGGGCATCATTTCCATGGCAACAGATGAATTAACACCCCCAGCCCCCCAACACCACTCTGAGATTCCGTCTCCGGTAACCACTGGAGATGGAGACACACACACACACACACACACACACAAGCAGTAGGTTTCTCTCATTCTAGGTCACCACTGAGAGTAAATGGCTGATAGATAATAATGAATCAAACAGAGGAGATGAATCAGACTGGAGGTCTCCTGTTGAAAAACACACTAGTGCACACAAACACACACATCTGCCTTTAAATCTCCCTCTCACAAGCATTTGTTGACTGATAATGGCCACTAAAGTAAACAAATGCTACATTGTTTGCTTTGCTTTCAGTCGGTCTTGATTTATCTCTCAACCACTGAGAACTAAACCTAAATATTTACTTTAGTTCAAAGAGCCATTATTCAGAGCATCTCTGATCTGAAGTGATTTACACACATGCACATTTACTTAATTTAAACAAAAAAAGTAACTAATTTTAACCTGAAACTCTGGCACTTTCTTACAATCAAGTGCAAGCTTGAATTCAGATCTGACTCCATCCAATCAACAACCTATACAGAAACAAGTCCCTGGCCTAATAAAAAAAAAAAAAAAAAGTTTTTGATAATCTGGATCTGTAACAATATGCAAAAAAAGATCTGTCGCTTCTTACATTACATTGCCACTTGACAGTGAATTGTCGTTCAGACCCCATTTAACTTCCATAATGTGATGTATTTCTGAGTGAAATGGGATATTTAATGAGGGAAAAAGTAGAGGTTGTTTTTATCTTACCGGCACAGATTAATTATTCACAATAAGACCAGGAAAGTGCATTAAGACAAAAAATAAAGTTAATTTTAATTTCACATCAACTTTAAATAGCACCTATAGTCTTTGACTGCTAGTAAGAAACTACTGAAAATCTCCAAGTACTGCCAGGGACCCTCCATATACAAAGGTTTTCATTTATGTGGGTTGAGTTCCCATCAAAGCAAAGGACCAAAGAAAGCAAGAAGGGAGATCAGAAAAAAGGAGAATGCTAAAGAAAGGAGATTTGTTTCATCTGCTCTCATTAGCTACGACATCAAATAGTTTCTCTCACACAAGGTGAGAAAAGAATAACCATGTGGCTCAATAAGGTTGTTTGCACAAATCCATTCCAAATCTCAAAACGCATTTGCCCAATCTCTCCATGTGAGAGCTGCCTGTTTGTCAGCCACACTTCCACTGAATGTTAAAATGTCAATCTTCCTCTCTCATTCCCTGACACCTCTCCTTCTCCATCATCCATCTCTTTATCCATCCGCCCATCTATTCACCCCTCTCTCCTTCTGCATCTCAATAAATAAACACCAAGAAGGGAGCGAGGTAGACCATGAGAGAAAAACTAGGACACTTCAACCTGGGACCTATAGACCTCCCCCACACAAATAGAGACTGACAGAGAGAGAGAGAGAGAGAGAGAGAGAGAGACGGGATGGAGCAGTATACCAGTACATATTTAGGTAAAGGAAGGAAGGAAGACGTAAGGGAAAGAGGAAGAGGAAGGTACAGATGTTCAGGAAAGAGCGGGTGGGATGAACAAGGCTTTGGGGGACAGGGTTTAGTGGTCACCAGCACTACAGTTTATTAATAATCCATATCAGAAAAATCTTTCCTCTGTTAGACTTCAAGGGGGTATGCAGAGGGCTGAAGATGAGGCTGAATGGAGAATTCTGCCCTTTTAAGCTGCATCTGCCTAATCAAAATGCTCCCGAGCTAATCACTTAGTTGATTTAACATGCCTTGCTCGCCGCTCCGCCTGGGGCTTTTTTCCTGTTCTTTTATTTTTTATTCCCTCACAGGCCAATGTTGCCCTCAGGGCTCGGTTATGGCATTGAAGAATCACTCACAAACTAAAAAAAAACACCTTACAACACACATAACATGTTAGTCTAATCATACATAAAATATTGTAGCAGATGCTAAGCATGCAAAGCTACATGCAAATAGACAACAGCTATACAAAGAAATCAGGCAAATTTCATATGAAAGTGAGAACTATGCCCTATTCACTCCAAAGGGAGTAGGCCATCTCATTTACGTTTGGCAGACAGACAGTTTATTTTAAAATAAAACATAAATCACAAAATTGTCTTTGGTCAAATAAATGCAGCCCTGCTGAGGGTAACATTCTGCTTTCAGAAACGCTAAAAACCTTACAAAGTCCAACCTTTTGTGTGTGTGTTTAAATACACATAGAAATATTAACAAGTTTTGGTGCAAAAATTTTTTTTTTTACTATATATAAAATATATATAAACACATGCAATGGTGGTGCCTAAATTAGGTTCAAACTAATCATGTGGCTGTTACCAAAAGCTAATTCCCTTCCTTTTTTTCCTCAGCTTTACTTAGTGATTGAGTGGCTAACTTTAATTTAGACTGACCCTACAGGTAGCGTTCTCCTCCAACATTGCCCTTCAAGGGCACCAAAACGCTATTTTGAATTCGCCCACTGCGACAGCGATTTTATTCCCCATCATACATAGCTTCTCAGGCAGAATAGAGGGCCATAAAAAAGGAGAGTGAGGGGGAACATTTTCCATTGAGGGGTTTGAGTTTGAGTTTAAGGAATATTTTCTTCTCTCTTCATTATTCGGTCCTCTAGAGAGCAATGGAAGAGAAGGGAGGATCCTCCGACGCTGCCATATCACTTACCTGTATTAATGTATACAGCTGAGAGAACAATGAGCAGCTTTCTTTCGCTCGCTCTCTCTCTCTCTCTCTCTCTCTCACACACACACACACACACTTGTTTGAAAAGCAGAGTGATTCTAAAAGAGATAGGGGGACAGACACAATGGCCCCTCTGTTTCTGCATGGTCACCATTCCATGTTCCCTTTACTCATCACTGACCAACTGAGCTGCGACAGACAGGTACTGTGTTACTGAATAATTATATGTCATTTAGAGAGGAATTCAATACAAACATTTTTTTTTAATGAAATGTTGAAAATGTGACGATGCCAGCATTGTGATTGGCTACAATGATCATCGCTTCATACTCTTCACCGAGCGCTTACACAGATACACTCTGATTGACAGTTGAGCACGTGTTGAGCACAATGGTCAATCAGAGCGGCTCAAGAATCCGCTCAACAGCGCTCCAAATGCAATTTTTTTTTTCAGTACCATATTCAGCTTAAAATGTAGCAAATGTGTCATCTTCTCCAAATTTACACTTTATGTCACAGGAGTAACTGAATTCTCTCACTGATTCTTGCAAGTATTTTGACCTTTAACTGAGCCCACCACATTATTTTCACTGACTTATCCTTCATGAACCACGTAATGTGATAAGAAAAGAAAGAGGGACTACTGGGGAAAGTAAAGAGAGGTCAGACCCAATTTTAAAGGAAATGGTGTGATTGAGAGCAAAAAAATGGACATCCCTTTAGAGAAGGGAAATGGCAGAAGGAAGAAAAGAACGAGGCATGACTGCATCCAAATAGTAAAGGGAAATAGACTAGTTGCGTTTGAAAGAATGATTTTACATGAAAGGTAAATCAGGAAGAGAATCATTCCTGGGCTCTCCAGTCATAATAATAACCGCAAACACGGCAGAGACACAGCCGCCCAAAAACTTACTCTGACCTGAAGATGAATCAACTGTCCTGGTTTTACAAAGCAAACAGCCAAAGTCCAAATGTATGTGTAGGATATTTTCAAAATATAACTGGTTCGTGATGTTAAAAAAAAAAAGCCTCAGTTTTCTTTGGGAACAATCTCAGGAGATTTTAATTTAGGTGATTCACGGACTTGTTCTTGGTTATTTTACAGTATTTCTTCAAATAAACTGACCTTATAAAATACTACAGAGAACATACACTAGCATTTAGCATATGTACCCAACAGAACTCACAGGAGGCAAAATTATCTTAAAGGTCACTGCTGTTTTTCTTTGCCAGCTCGCTACATTGGGCATGCTAATGACATTAGCGTTCTCCGAGGAGCGTTCTGCTGCTCACTCTTACAGGAACAAGATGATTCAGCTCGCTGTGACTGTGCCGTAGTTACTGTATCTGGTCTGGAATGAGGCTGCACAAAAAAACAAGGTTATTTCTGTCTGGCTCGGATCCAGTCCTGCTTCCATCACGTCGTGGACTGGCACAACTTTCTGCGGACCAGGTGCAAGGCACTCAGGAAGAGAAGAAGAGGAAAAGACAATGATAGACAAGGGCAAACAGGAACTTACGCCAGCGCTAAGGCAGGGATAAAGAGTGGGGAAAAGGAAAAAGAAAAAAAGCGACAAGTAAATGATAAAAACAAGATGATAAGTCAACAGATCAGACATCCTCTGGAAATGAGAGACTATACATTTCAGAGCAATGTCAGTCCAACAGGGCAGAGGCTTAATGTCTTCAATAAGCCGTGTCGACTCGCAAGGGCATCGCTGGCCTTGCTGATCGATAAAGGATCAATAGAGCAAAGCCTCACTGCCTTGTCTGCTTCTGGCTAGCTGACTCAAGATGGGCACGCTGAGGACAGTGAGAAAAGAGGGAGGAGGAGAGGAAGGACAATCTTCGAAATTATATCACAGTCACTTCATAAAGCAGTGAGGGAGAGAAACTGAGGCTAATCAGAAGGAAGATGGTCTTCTACGTGATGTGTGAATGGTGCCCGGGCTACTGAAGATCATATGCTTCGTCGCAGACAGCGGTTTTAATTTTCCCTCCTGTGGAGCGTAACGTGTAGCATAATGACACAATTAATGACTAAAGACCCGTTCATACCACAGATGATAACTACAAGGATAGTTTTACTAATGGTTCTATCTATATAAACACTTCAGCTGTAAGGTCAACAACACAGGAAAAATATCATTGGAATCACTTTCAGAATAATTCTTTCAAGCTGATGCATGCAAAAAAAAAAACATTTGACAGCCAAACTGAATCCAGTTGAGGTTCATTTTAGCTCTACATTCTAACCAATAAAAAGAGAGAAAGCAGGTATTTGGAGGCACTTGTACCCAGCCAGACATGTCTTTCCACACAACCTCATCTCCCCACACTCCGCTGTGCCCAGTGTGCGAGAGCGCTTGCATTGAGGAGTCCTGAAACCACTGGCATGCTAAATTCATGACCGCACAAGTGTGCTTTTAAAAAATCCTCAGGAATCAAAACCACTTTTAACCACCTAGTCCCTCCCTCTGTGAACCTCTCAGGACACACGCACTCATTCTGCAAAAAGAAAAGAAGCCTTTCAGTCACTTCTTCATCTGATGTTTCTGCCTCAAATGATAAAGCATCTGCATGTGTTAGAAACACTTGTAGGCATGTCATTTCAACTTATGGGGACAAATATAGGACATTTTCTATATGATGCTGTTTGTTACATTTGATAGGACATATACCAATGAAGCCACGATAAAGAAAATGTTTTTTTTGTTTTTTTTTAAATAGAGCTGGATATTGGTAAGTTTTTTGAATTATTTTCTGCTGATGCTGGAAATAATACAGGTCATTGTTTCAAAATGATTCAAACCATTCATTACATTAACTTGTTTATAGGAGTCATTCATTTTGAAACAGACCTCACTGGTCACGCTGTATGTTCATGATTCACTAAAAAGAAGAATCGACTCATCATCAGTTTGTAAATCAGCTCATGTAGGAAGATGTTGCGTTCAGCCCGTGTGGACAATTGTGATCATTTTTCAATTGTGGACAGTCTGTTGAATACAAACTTACATTCATGATTTTCATTTCTGGCCTTCCTTGGTTGTACAGAAAAGAGCAGTCTGGACATTCTACTAAATATCTTCTTTTATGTTCTATGGAAAATGAAAGTCAGTGTTCAGACTAAATTGAGACCGTTTCTATCAAGTTCATGACTAACCAGAGCTGAGTGAATATGGAGCCAACAAACCAGACAGAGGAGCTACAGCATCCTAAAAACCTTCAGGGTTGTTAAGGATGTTAATCATAAAACGAACTGGATGGCATTTGGTCAAGAGGGGCTGAACACTCATCATGTCCTATTCCTTTTTATGCTATTTGGCTTCTATTTGAAAGAGGGCAGATCTGTGGTCATTTTCCCTATGAGTAGACATTACCTACTACAGCAATCTGGCAACCCCTTGACATTCCCACATCAAACTGGCAACCACATACCACTATTCAGACCAACTGGCTGCTGACCCCCGGAGGGTCACTGATCTCCCAGCATGCAATGGGACAGGGAGGTAAACTCAAGGATTACACGCTGCCTCATGTTTGTGCATGTGTCTCGCTGAATCAGGTTTTATCTGCACTTCCCAAGAGATCGCATGGAACTTTTAGAAGTAGATGGTAAACCACAGCAAGAGCAGAACCCTGCTTTCTCATTCCTCCCTGCCACTTTTGTTTCACTTCTCACCATCTTGTTGCAGCCACAATGGTCGGTTGGCTTTCCATCACCAGGCGCAAGACTAAAATACGAGATCCAATTAACCGGACATATCATCCCCATGAATCTCTTATGCCGTGAAAGCATTCTGAGATCTGACATCTGCTGAACCACTAAGAGCAGAGCAGGAGAAGGAAAGTGACAAGAATAGAGCGAGGCAGTCAGAAAAGAAATACTGGAAAGAGCTTTGTCCTGTAAGTGCTTTGAGGACCAGCTGAGATTCATTTTAGCTCCACTTCCAAACGAACAGAAAGAGAAAAAGCCATTCTGAAAATAACCCTGACCACAAAAGTTACTTATATTACATCTGTCCCATTAGATTTTATCGTGTGCCATCGTGGATATCGTATAAATCTTTGCGGGAAAGCATCTAGTGTCCGTACAAGTGCAGGTTGATGTTAATTACAAGGTCAGTCATTGACTGAATTCCCAGAGCTCCATGTCAAACACAGACTTGCAACAAGTGTTAAAAGCTTTGGTTCCCCCATCCACAAACGCTACAATAAACATCCAACCTTATCTTCTAGATCCACAATCATTGTTGGAACCCATGACCCGCAAACATGGTTCCCAAAGAGTCTTGTTACAGTCTCTGAACAACCATATAAGAGGAAAACTTCCTCATATACACCCTTAAAAATAAAGGTTCATTACAAGCATATATTGTTCAATAAAGAACATCCACAGATCCTCTCCACTGCACAAAGGGTTTCCTATAGTAGAAAATGATTTTTGTTTAGAATTTTGAAATGTTCTACACCCTAAGAAAAAAAAGTTCTTTTAGGAGCAGTTCACTCAACTCTGGGGAACCCAAAATGCAAGAACTTGTATAAGTGTTTTCTTGTGTAAGAGTTTTCGCAGGAACGAAACATTTTTAAACCATGTTCTGTCCACAGTCTGTCAGCTCTGCCCACTGCTACACCTCCTCCCACGTTCTTTCACCGGCTCAGACGCTAATATAAAGCATAGCCTTGAGGTCAGAGTGAGGAGGGGTGGGGGGGAGATTTGAATACACCAATGACAATCATCTCTCAAACAAAAGCAAGCAGATAAGGATGGCAATGGACGCAGAAAGAAAGGAAGGGAGGGAAGGAAGGAAACGAGAGAAAATGGAAGAATGGCAGCTTAAAAGCTTGGTTTCAGTGATACTTTTGCCTGCATGCTTGCTAGAATGTGGAACTGGTGGACAATGGAGACCGTCTCGCTCGTTTACTCAACACTTCTTCACGGTTTAACACACTTGAGCCAGCGCTGTCGCGATCACTGCATGTGTGTCTGTAACTGCTGTGCTCACACAGTTTAGAATAAGGTCATCTTGGCCTCCGCCTCCGTCATCATAGCAGCATAACATTTTCGAGCCCCCTCCTCCTAAACACACACACCACTTGATGCATTCAGCCAGAGACGCCGCAACAGTAGGCCCCCCTAACCCCCGGCTTTCAATGAAAACAGTGTCACTATGGCAACAGGTTCAAGCATTTTTTGACCCGTGTTCACTAGGAGGGTATTAGAACACAATCAGCAGCTTCTTTTGTGCAGATCTCTGCTGCCCGTAGCCTACATTTCGGTCTGGAACTAGAAAGATGAAGTGGCGCAATTTTTAGAATCATAAAACAAGCTTAAAACTGTTTCCTTTCTGCATAGCTCTCAATTTGAAAAGCAACAATGAGGTTATTAAAATAAAGCTTTTTTATAGCGTGTTTGAAGATGGTCTATTTGTTTTGAATATGTGTGCAATGAAAATGAGTCTGCAGGGGACACTGGGTCAGCATACAAAACAATACCTCGACCCTTAAAATATTTTGCAACTGCTGTGTATAAAGGCAAAAGCTCCCAGGAAACTGAACTAAACGGATGCGAAGGGAAGGGGAGAAAAAACAAAACAAAAAAAAAACACAAGGCCCGTTTATACGGTTTGCTTACGCGAGGCAATCATGACCCCTTCTGCTGCTGTTCTGTTCATAAATAAAACAAATCCTTTGTTTCGTTATTCTAGTTTTCCTCCTGATGTGCAGTCGATGTACTGTGAAATGGGCCTAGCCAGAAGAGGTCCACAACATGAATAAGTTAAAGGAATGAATTGGTTTTTTTTTTAGTTAACCCTCTGCATCCTATGATGTCACAAACCTTCGACACATCACATCCTCCTAATGCATAGTGTTATAAATAGATAGATAGATAGATAGATACCATAATTGTATGCATATTGCCTATAGTTAAAACTAAAAAAAATAAAATGCATCTTTTACTGTGTGTGTGCTAGGTTAGACACTCAAGCAGAGTTTTTCATGACATTCACACCAGCCCGGGGCTCTCTTGCTGTCAGGTGTAATGCTTCTGCGAGGCGTGACACGGCCACTGAATAATTAAACTTTAAGGACAATGAAGAGCCTGTGAATCT